>NW_007026806.1:0-57327 GCF_000164805.1 Carlito syrichta | reverse complement strand
CCTAATTGTGATTTTGGCTTTAGTACAATTACAGTTTGCATTTGGGTTTTATTTTAGAAACTTGATTGCTGATGATCAGCCTTATATATCAGGATTAGGAATTAGAAACTTTTATAGAAATTAAGATAGATGCATAGGATTTTAGAATAGCCATTTTGTTAAGAGATCATAATCAATTGTTCCTGGAGATGGCCCAGCATGATCTTTGGACTGGGCCACATTCTTTAGGAACTGGTCTGACCTACAATTAAGAGTTTTTTATAGTACAGGTAAAGTTAGCACAGAATAGAAAGGTATTAAGGATTTAAGTCAGTCATTAGGTGTTGGGTATGCATAAGTTTTAGAAGTTATTGATTATTAGGATTTTATGATATTAAAACTGTTGTATTGCTTTTGAGGAACATAAACCAAGCATAAGGAACAGTGAGATAATTTTGGGACTGTCCTTCCTCATGCTTGGGGGAACACGCCTGGTGGGCAGGGATGCCCCCCCCAACCACCTGGCTTTGTGTTCATGTAAAACTCTTGTGATTTGATTAAGATTGTCCTTTCTCAGACTAAGGAAAACGTGGATGAGGATGCCCTCCACCCACCTGGGTTTGTGTTCATGTAAACTCTTGTTATTTGATTGGGTTGCCCTTCCTCATTCCTAAGGAAATGCCTGGTGGGTGGGGGATGTCCCTCACCTACCTGGTTTTGTGCCCACGTGAAAGTCTTGTGATTTGACATGTGAAAATTTGGGATAAAAGACTCACGTTTGTTCCCAATAAACGACTTCTGCTCATTTCACTGAAGAGTTGTCCACTTTCTTTCTCTTTCTTCCTCTTTATATCAATGCCTCCATCTTGCTTTTTTTAATATCTATCCCTACTACAGAATCGGCTTCTGCACTAGACAGAGTCTAGTCTCTTTCTTTCTCTTTATTTCTCCAGAATATTCGCCAATGCTGCCCCACCTTCCAGGGACCCTCTAAATCTCTTTTGGGGGGCTGGCTCCCCATACCCAGGTGAGTGGAGACAAAGGATGGGTGGAGAGAAAGGATCCTTGAAAGAGGAGCTGCCCACTTTGGCCATTTTCCAGGCAGAGATTTGCATTGCCCTGCCCATCTACAAGCAGCCTTCAACTTGATTTCTAAGGTAACGTCCCTAAACAGGAGACAAAAGAGCCCCCCCACCAGTGGCCTTAGTTGGAGGAGGGAGCTGGGAGTTCCCTCTTCTGGAATTGAGAGCTGAGAGCGGCTGATCAGCACCTCCTTAAGATATAGTGTTCCCTTACACAACCACAGGGTACCACATTGGGTGCCTCAGCCAGAGCAGGGACCAGAGCTCCAAAGGCAGGTGGTGGGAAGTGACAGCGACTTTCGGCCCTACAGGCACTTCAGCCAGGAATAGAGCTGAGTCAGATACAGGCAACTCAGGCCTGTCACAGACCTCTCAGACAGCAAGTCAAGGGAACTAACCCAAACTTGGTATAAATCTATCTGCCTGCAATGAAAGCAAAGGGGAGAGGCTAGAGATCAGAGCCATAGAAATGTTAGACACTGAGGAAAGATTCCAGAGGTAGTTTGGTTTCTTATTTTGGTTTCTGATTTTATTGTTTTGACTGTTTGCTTTGCTCATTTTTGTTTGCTTTTGGATTTAGACTACCTGTTTATGTTGGGGGAAAAAAGCATCAAAAGGCATGATTTTATTGGACTGTCTTTATGTGATTACCAGTACGCTTTAGGGAATTTTGTTTATGTGTCTGTTACTCACTCTTTTCTGGCCTTGTGTCTCTTTTCCACTCATTATTTGGTATGAATGTCTGTTTTCCCTCTCACTCTTCTCTCTGTCTAACTTCCTTCTGATTCCCCCTACTTCCATTATTTCTCTTTTTCGTACTTCATTTTGTTCCAGGGAGCAAACCTAAACCCTGCTGTAAGGACAGATTGTAAGGCAGTGGGAAACGGGTTCCAGTGTGCCCATACACCTGTTGGTGGAGACTGGAGTCTGCAGATAGATACTGAATCACAGCTTGCCCCTCAATTAAACCTCAAAACTGCAAAAAGTACAACCCCCAACCCACAGTCCAGCCTCAAAAGTGAACAAAGCCAGAGGACCCTCATAAGGAAGAACAGGATATTGAACAAAAGTAGTAAAAGCAACCTTCCCTGAGAAACAGAATTAAAGAAGGGGAGGGTAAGGGGGAGAGAGAAAAACCTACAAAAAAAAGATGAAAAACCAAAAGAAGAACATAGGTCTCTCTCAGACCCTGGGAGGGCAGACACTGAGAAAACTGACTTTGGAATGCAAACAATGAAGATCCTCCAGAATGACTGGTGTCAAACTACAAAGCTAGATATCAAGACATTAATGAAGAGATTAAAAAGAATTGAAGAGAGACAAGAAGAAACTAGAAAGGAGTAGATAACTGAGATAACAGTAGTCAAGAATACTGTGAATGAAATAAATAACAAACTGATAAGCATGGAAAGCAGAATTAGCCAAGAAGAAGAATCTCAGAGCTTGAACCAAAATATAGAACTAACTCAAATTGCTAAAAACATAGAAAAGAAGCTTAAAAAGACAGAAAAAAACCTTCAGGAGATGAGTGATTGCATCAAGGGACCAAATCTGAGTAATTGGACTTCCTGAAAAAGAAGGAGAGACAGAGACCACCCTGGAACAAACATTTCATGAGATTATTAAAGAAAACTTCCCTCATCTCATCAGTGATGTGAAAATTCAAACACAAGAGATTCAGAGAATCCCTGCAAGACAACAAATGAGAAGACTAACTCCCAGACATATAATAATTCACCTAAACAAAATAGGTATAAAAGAAAAAAAATCCTGAAAGCAGCAAGAGAAAAAGGCCAGATCACCTACCATGGAAGACCAATTAGAATAGCAGCAGATTTATCTACAGAAACCCTGCAGGCTAGGAAAGCTTGGATCCCTATCTTCAAAGTTCTAAAAGATAAACAATTTCAACCAAGAATCACCTACCCAGCCAAGCTAAGCTTCATCTGTGAGGGAGAATTAAAATCTTTCCCAGACATCCAGTCCTTAAGAACTTATGCTGCCACCAGACCACCTCTACAAGGAACATGTAAGAAAGTACTAAACCAGAAGGAAAGGAAAAAAGAACAACAATGTTCTTCACAAGAGTACAGGAAAAAGAGTAAAACACACACAAACCAACCCCAAAACCAAAAGAAAGACAACAAAGAGGAACAACAAAAACAACTCAATAAGAACCTTATGATAGGGATCAACTCTCACATTTCAATAATTAACCTGAATGTGAATAGACCAAATGCACCACTGAAAAGACATAGAATGACAAAATGGATAAAATATCACCAGGCAACAATTTATTGCCTTCAAGACACCCATCTCACTAGAAGGGACACTCACAGACTCAAAGTAAGAGGATGGAAAACAAATTTTCAGGCGAACAAAATACAAAAGAAAGGAGGAGTCGCGATCCTAATTTTCAGACAAAATACCATTTAAGCTATCAAAAATTTAAAAAGATATAGAGGCCACTACATAATGATAAAAGATTCGCCACATCAACAAGAAATATCTATCCTAAACATATATGCACCCAACATAAGAGTGCCAACATTCATAAAGCTGCTTCTAGGAAAACTCAGATAAGGTAGTGACACTAACACTATCATAGCTGGGGACTGTAATATCCCACTCACAACCTTAGACAGATCATCAAGACAAAAAAAATCAGCAGCAAGGTCTGGAACCTCAATGTGACTCTTGACCAAATGAACTTAATAGATACCTACAGTACACTCCACCCAACAACCACAGAATATACATTCTACTCATCATCACACAGAACGTACTCTAAGATCAACCACGTACTTGGCCATAAATCAAGCATAAACAAATTTCAAAAGATTGAAATTTTGTAATGCACCTTCTTGAACCACAATGGAATAAAAATAAACATCAGCACCAACAAAGTTCCCCCCAAACCCACAAAGACATGGACACTAAATAACATTATGCTAAACAACTCCTGGGTCAATGATGAAATCAAAACAGAGATTAAAAGATACCTGGAAATAAATGAAAATGAAGAAACATCTTACCAAAATCTCTGGGACACCATGAAAGCTGTAGTAAGAAGGGAATTCATATCTTTACAAATGCACATGAAGAAAATGGAAGGATCACAAATTAGCAGCCTAACAAATCACCTTAGGAAGCTGGAAAAGCAAGACCACCAAAACCCTGACTTCAGCAGAAGAATCCAGACCACCAAAATAAAGGCCCGAATCCAGACATAGAAGACAAAAAGATAATATAAAAAAATCAATGAAACAAAAAGCTGGTTCTTTGAAACTGTAAACAAGATCAATGGTTCCCTAGCCAGACTGACCAAGAAAAAAAGAGAAAAAGTCCAAATACACAATCAGAAACACAAAAGGTCAAGTCACATCTGACCCTGAAGAAATACAAAAGATCATTAGAGACTACTATGTACACTTGCATGGAAACAAACTTGAAAACCTTCATGAAATGGAAGACTTTCTGACATCACACAACCTGCCTAAGTTGAAACCAGATGAAATCAAGACCCTAAATAGTCCAATAACAATCAAGGAAATTGATTATGTAATAAGTAAGCAACCTACAAAAAAAAGCCATGGACCAGATGGCTTCCCAGCAGAATTCTATAAGACATTTAAGGAGGGGCTGATACCAATCCTACTGCAAGTATTACAGGTGATTGAGAAAGATGGAACCCTCCTCAAATCATTTTATGAAGCTATCATTACATCCATATACAAGCCAGATAAAGACCCAACAAAGAAAGAGAACTGTAGGCCAATATCTTTGATGAACATAGATGATAAAATTCTCAACAAGGTCCAAGCAAACCGCATTCAATAACACATCTCAAAAATCATCCATCATGACCAAGTAGACTTCATCCCTGTGACTCAAGACTGGTTCAATATTTGCAAGACAATAAATGTAATTAAATACATCAACAGACGTCAAAACGAAAACCACATGATTATATAATTAGATGCAGAAAATCTTTTGATAAAATCCAGTACCCCTTCTTGATAAAAACCCTCAAACATCTAGGCAAACATGGACCATACCTCAAAACAATAAACAGGATCTATGAGAAACCCACAGCTAGCATACTCCTAAACAGACAAAAATTGGACCCATGTCCCCTGAAAAGTGGAACCAGACAAGGATGCCCACTCTCTCCCCTCCTGTTCAATATAGTATTGGAAGTCCTGAATAGAGCAATCAGAAAAGAGAAGGTGATCAGGGGTATCCAAAAAGGAAAATAAGAAGTCAAGTTATCTCTCTTTGCAGATGACATGATTGTGTACCTTGAAAACCCAAAATAACCTGTCAAAAGCCTCCTTGCACTGATAAACGACTTTGGCAAAGTCTCAGGGTATAAAATAAATGTGCAAAAGACAATCACATTTCTTTATACCAATAATAAACAAACAGAAACACAAATAAAAAGCGCAATCCCATTCACAAAAGCCACACACACAAAAAAAGAAATACCTTGGCATCTTCCTTACCAGGGACATGAAAGACCTTACAATATAAACTACAAAACACACTGCTCAAAGAAATCAAAGATGGCACAAACAAGTGGAAAAATATCCCATGCTCATGGATTGGAAGAATCAACATCGTAAAGATGTCCATCTTACCTAAGGCAATCTACAGATTTAATGCAATACCCATCAAATTACCAGCAACTTCTTCTCAGCACTACAAAAGACAACACAGAAATTCATATGGAAACACAAATGATCAAGAATAGCCAGAACAATCCTCAGCCAAAAAAAAAAAGCAAGAGGTATCACATTACCAGACTTCAAGCTTTACCTTAAAGCTACAATAATCAAAACAGCTTGGTATTGGTACAGAAACAGGCATATAGACCAATGGAATAGAATTGAGAGTCCAGAAACAAAACTTCAATTTCTCAACCAACTCATCTTTGACAAAGCCTCCACCACCTACCACTGGGGAGAACAGAACCTATTTAGTAAATAGTGCTGGGAAAACTGGCTGATAATATGCAGAAGATTCAAACAAGACACCATGCACAAAAATTAACTCTAAATGGATCAGAGACCTAAATATAAAACCTCAAACCATAAGCACCTTAGAAAATGCAGGACACACCCTTATGGAAATTGGAACTGGCATCCAATTTCTGAACAAAACCCCAAACACACGGGCCATAAGAGATAAGATAGACAAATAGGACCTCATTAAACTGACAAGCTTCTGCAAAGTCAAAGAAACTATCAAGAGAGCAAGGATCAGCCCACAGACTGGGAAAAAGTATTTGCCAACTCCAGGTCTGACAAAGGCCTGACATCTTGGATCTACAAGGAACTCAAATGTGCTGAAAAGAAAAAAAAAAAAAACCAATCCCATTACAAAGTGGGCAAAAGATATAAACAGACACTTCTCAAAAGAAGACATATGAGTGGCCAACAGACACATGAAGAAATGTTCAACCTCACTAATAATCAAGGAGATGCAAATCGAAACCACACTGAGATACCACCTAACTGCAGTCAGAATGGCCATTATCAATAACTCAAAAAATAACAGATACTGGAGAGGATGTGGTGAATAGGGAACACTTCTACACTATTGGTGGGCATGTAAACTAGTGCAACCTCTGTGGAAAGCAGTGTGGTGATTCCTAAAAGCTTTTAATATCGACCTCCCATATGACCCTGCAATCCCCCTACTGGGATATACCCTGAAGAACTCAAATCACTGAATAAAAAAGATACCTGCACATGTATGTTTATCGCAGCATTTTTCACAATGGCAAGGACCTGGAACCAACGATGCTGTCCATCATATAGGACTGTATTTTTAAACTGTGGTACATATACACAATGGAAACTACACAGTCATAAAAATGAGCAAAATCATGAATTTCGTAGCAACTTGGATGGAACTAGAGTTTATAATACTGAGTGATCTCTCACAGAAACAAAGATCTGAATATCACATGTTCTCACTCATAAGTGGACCTTGAACATCTATTGTAATGCTATAAGAAAAGGATTGATAGTGTCAGGCAACTATGGAGGGGGACAGGTAGGGGAAGGGTGGTGGGAATAACAGTAGTTAATATCTGTCTGGGAATGGGGGGGACACCCCTTATCAACAGGTGTGCCTTAATGATGCATATTTGTATACCTAACCCTTAACTGTGTTCCACAATTTTAAAATAAAAAATATGATTTAAAAAAAAGAGAATGCAGATTTCAGAACACAAACAAAGAAGAGCCACAGAAAAACTAGTCTCAAGCCACAAATACAGACTTTAAGAAATTAATAGAGAGAATGAACAGAAATTAGGGGAGACAAGAGGAAAGAATGAAGAAGTTGATAACTGAGATAATGGCAATAAGAATGTAATAAACAAAACAAATAAACTAGCAAGCATGTAGAGCAGAATCAACCAAGCAGAAGAAAGAACCTTGGAGCTTGAGGACCAAAATAAGGAACTAACCCAAACTGTTAAAAACATAGAAAAGAAGCCTTAAAAGAGAGAACAAAGCCTTCAAGAGGTGTACAATTATATCAAGAGGCTGAGCCTATGATTAATAGGCATTCTGGAGGCAGATAGAGAACAGAGACCACCTTAGACATACATTCCATGAAATTATTCAAGAAAACTTCCCTCATCTCTTCAGAGATGTGACCATTCATATACAAGAAATTCAGAGAACCTCTGCAAGACATCAAATGAAAAAAAACAAATCCTAGATACATAGTAATTCACTTACACAAAATAGGTATAAAAGAAAAAAATCCTAATGGCAGCAAGAAAGAAAGGTCAGACTACTTACTGAGTAAGACTAATTAGAATAACAGCAGACTTATCTGCAGAAACAATATAGACTAGAAGAGACTGGAGTCTAATCTTCAATGTTCTCAAAGATAAACAATTCCAACCAAGAATTTCCTACCCAGCGAAGGTAAACTTCATTGGTGATGGAGAATTCAAATCCTTCCCAGACATTCAATCCCTATGATTTTACGCCACCTCCAGAGCAGCTCTATAAGAAAAGCTTAAGAAAGTATTAAACACCGAAGGGGGAAAAAAAAAAAGGACAACCATGCTCTTTCCAAGAATGCAGGAAAAAGATCAAATACACATATATCAACTCCCAAATCAAAAGAAAACCAAACAAGAAACAAACAACAACAACAACTAACCCTATAAAAACCTCATGACAGGGATAAACTCTCACATCTCAATAATTAGCCTGAATGTGAATGAACTAAATGTACCATTGAAAAGATATAAAATAGCAAACTAATTTTTAAAATGACATAACAATATGCTGTTTCCAGAAGACTCACCTCAACAAAATGACACAGACTCAAAGTTAAGGAATGGAAAACAATTTTTCAGACAAATGGAATACAAAAGCAGGAGTTATGACCTTAATATCAGACAAAATATCCTTTAAACTATCAAAAACTGCAAAAGATATAGAAAAACACTACATAATGATAAAAGGTTCAATCCATCACCAAGAAATATTCATCCTAAACATACATGCACCCAACATAGAAGCACCAACCTTTATAAAGTAGCTTCTAAGTAAACTACAAAGAATATTGACTCTAACACTATCATATAGCTGGGACAAAAATACCCTACTAACAACCTTAGATAGATCATTGAGGCAAAAATCAACCTGAACTTGACACTTCACCAAATGGACTCAATAGATACCTACAGAACCCTTCACCCCACAACCATGGAATATGAATTCTACTCATCACCACATGGAATATACTAAAAGATCGACAATATCATTGAACATAAAGCATAAACAAACGTTATAAAATGAAAATACTGTCATGCAGCTTCTCAGACTACAGGGGAACAAAAATAAATAACAGCACCAATAATGCTGCCCCCAAATCCACAAAGACATGGAAATTAAACAAAATGGTGTTGAACAACTCCTGGGTCAACACAGAAAACAAAGCAAAAATTAAAAGATTTCTAGAAACAAATGAAAATAAAGACACATCTTATCAAAACCTCTGGAAAGCCAGGAGAAAAGTACTGAGAGGGGAATACATTTTTTTTACAAACACACATCAAGAAAATGGAAAGATCATATTTAGCAGCATAACAAATCACCTTAGGAACCTGGAAAGACAAGACCACCAAAATCCTAACATCAGCAGAAGAATCCAGATCATCAAACTAAAAGCCCAAATACAAGACATAGAAGACAAAAATAACATTGAAAAATATTGATGAAACAAAAACCTGATTCTTTGAAAGGATAAATAAGATTGATGAACTTCTAGCCAGCATGCCCAAGAAATGGGAGAAAAAGTCCAAATAAACACAATCTGAAATGCTAAAGATTAAGTCACAACTGAGACCCCCCAAAAATCTATAAGATTATCAGAGATTACTATGTGCACTTGTATGAAAAGACAATTGATAACTACATGAAATGAAGGACCTTCTAACGTTGCACAGTTATACAAGGATGAAACAAGAAGAAATTGAGATCTTAAATAGACCAATAACAACCCAGAAAATTGACTCTTTCATAAGAAAGCTACCAGCAAAAAAAAAAAAAAAAAAAGACCTGAGTCAGATAGATTTCCAGCAGAATTCTACAAGACATAAAAGAAGGAGCTGATACCAATTCTATTAAAAGCATTCCAGGCAATTGAGAAAAATGGAACTCTCCCCAAATCATTTTATGAAGCTACAGTCACACTGATATCCAAACCAAATAAAGATTCAACAAAGAAAGAGGTACAGGCCAATATCCCTGATGAAAATAGATGCAAAAATTCTCAACAAGATTCTAGCAGGCAACTTTCTCAAGTCACCCTCCACAGTGACAGCTGTTCTGTCCTCTCAATAAATCTTACTTTCTAAAAAAAAAAAAAAAAATTCTCAAATCTGATTCAACAACATAACTCAAAAATCATGTACCACGACCAACTAGACTTCATCCTCAGGATGCAGGGCTAGTTCAACATCCACAAAGCCATAAATGAAATTCAATTCATCAACAGGTGTAAAAACAAGGACAACATGATTATATCATTAGATACAGAAAAAGCTTTTGATAAAATCTAGCAACACTTCCTCATAAAAATCCTTGATCACCTATGCCTAGAAGGAACATACCTCAAAATAGTAAGAATCATATACTATAAACCCATAGCCAACTTAGTTTTTTTTTTAATGAAGATGTGGGGTACAATTCAGAGTTAGGTATACAAACGTCTATTATGCAGGTACTCTTGTTGATGAGGTATGCCCCTCCCTCACCTAACAGTTTCCCTCAACTGCCAATCTCACAGCCCTTCCCCTGATAGTTTCCCACTACTGCGAATCCCTTTCTTATAGTATTATAATTGTTCAAGGTGGCTCATGAGTGAGAACATATGGTTCTCTGTTCTTTGTTTCTGTGATAGGTCACTGAGTATGATCAACTCTAGTATGTTTTGTAGAATTCTATTGGAAAACCATCCAGTAGGGCTGTTTTTCGTAGGTAGTTTTCATATGAAAGAGTCCATTTCCTGGAAGGTTATTAATCTATTTAGTGTCTCAATGTCTTCTTGTTTCAACCTGGGGAGGCTGTGTGATGTCAAAAGTTCTCTATTTCATTAAGATTATCAGGTTTGTTTCCCTATTGGTGTACTTAGTAATCTTTGATAATATTTTGTATTTCTTTGGGGTCAGTTGTGATTGATCTTTTGTTTTTCTGATTGTGTTTATTTGGAATTTTTCTCTTTTTCTTGGTCATTCTGGATAGGGGTCCATCAATCTTGTTAATTCTTCCAAAGAACCAACTTTTTGTTTTGTTGATGTTTTTTATGATATTTTTGTCTTCTGTGTCCTGTATTTGGGCTCTTATTTTGTTGATTTGGATTCTTCTAAAGTTGGGGTTTTGTTGGTCTTCTCTCTCCTGCTCCCTTAGGTGTTTTGTTTGGTTCTCCATTTGTGAACTTTCCGTTTTCTTGATGTGTACTCATAGAGATATAAATTTCCCTCTGAGAACTGTTTTCATGACATCCCAGAGGTTTTGGTAAGATGTTTTTTCATTTTCATTTGTTTCCAGGAATCTTTTAATTTTGGCTTGTATTTCAATGTTGACCCATTAGCTGCTCAGCATCATGCTGTTTAGTGTCCATGTCTTTGTGAGATTTGGGGAAATGTTGCTGGTGTTGATATTTATTTTTATTTCACTGTGGTCTGAGAATATATATGGCAAGATTTTAACCTTATTAAATTTGTTTATGCTTGATTTATGGCCAAAGATATGTTCAATCTTGGAGTACATTCCATGTAGTGACGAGTAGAATGTATAATCTGTGGTTGTTGGGTGGAATAATCTGTAGGTACCTATTAAGTCCATTTGCTCAAGTATCAAGTTAAGGTTCTGAATCTCCTTGTTGATCTTTTGCCTTGATGACTTATCTAGGGCTGTTAGTGGGGTATTCAAGTTCCCTGTTCTACTAGTGTTAGAGTCAATATTTTTTTTTTAGTTTACTTAGTGGTTGCTTTATAAATGCTGGTTCTCATGTGTTGGGTGCATATATACGTTTAGGATGGATATTTCTTATTGATGGATTGAACATTTTATCATTATGTCATGTCCTTTTGCATCTTTTTAAATTTTTGATAGCTTAAAGGTTGTTTTGTCTGATATTAAGACAGCTACTCCTACCTTCTTTTATGATCAATTTGCCTGGAAACTCATTTTCCATCCTTCAACTTTGAGTCTGTATGTATCCCTTGTAGTGAGATGAGTCTCCTGGATGCAGCAAATAATTGTATCATGGTTTCTTATCTAGGTTGCCATTCTGTGTCTTGTAAGTGGTGCATTTAGTCCATTGACATTCAGACTGATATTGAAATGAAATTGTGTATCCCTGTCAGGAGGTTCTTATAAGGTTTTTTTAGTTTATTTATTCTCTTTTGGCTTTGGGGTTGATGCATGTGTGTGTTTTCAAGTTTCTTGTTGTGCTATATTCTCTGTTGATTCTGTGCTCTACTGTTCTCCTGGGAAGTGTGGGGTCACTCTTTTTCTTTTCTCTCTTCTATGCATAATACCTCTTTAAGTGTTTCCTATAGAGTTGGTCTGAAAACTGCATAATCTCTTAGGGATTGGATTGGATGACTGGGAAGGATTTTAATTCTCCATCACTGATGAAACTGAGCTTTCTGTATAAAAAATTCATGATGAAAATTGTTTATCTCTGAGGACTTTAAATACAGGGTTCCAGTCCCTTCTTGCTTATAGTATTTTTCCCAATAGGCCTGCTGCTATTCTGATTGATTTTCCCAGGTAGGTACTCTGACATTTCTCTTGCTGCCTTTAGTATTTTTTCTTTTGTGCCTACTTTTTGTAGGTGAATTACTATGTGTCTAGGAGTTGGTCTTCTATTTTGATGTCTTGTGGAGGTTCTCTGTATCTCCTGTGCTTGACTGGTCATATCTGTGGTGAGATAGGGAAAATTTTCTTGGATTACCTCTTGGAATACTTGCTCCAAGTTGTTCTCCTTTTCCCTTTCTTTTTCTGGGATACCAGTCAGGTATAGGTTCGGCCTGTTGATATAATTGCACATCTCTTGCAGGCTTTGTTTTTTCTTTCTGAGTCTTCTTTCTATGTTTTTTACAGATCGGGTAAATTCCATGTTCTGATCTTCAAGTTCTGAGATTCTTTCTTCAGCTAGATTAATTCTGCTTTCCATGTTGGTCATCTTGTTACTTCCTAGATAAAACTTTATATTGCCAAAATCTCTTTTACAAGTTCTTATCAGTGTTTCATCTTTTCTTTCTTGAATCTTATTAACTCTTTCCACCCATTCTCAATCCCTGTCACATTCTGGGGCCTGTTGTTGGTGACTTCCATTGTTTGGGCACCAAGGTCTGATTTATCATGGGTTTTGTCTTTGGTACACTTGAAATTGCCTGTGGTCTTCCTCTGGTTTTTCCTCATTTGTTACAGATCTCTTGGTTTTATCTTAGTTCTGCCATTCAGTGTCAGTGGGAGAGTTTCCCTTCTGATGTTTGCTCAGTCCTCTATTCTTCCCTGATCTGGGCTCTGGATTTGTTCTCTTTTGAAATAGGTTGGTGGATGGGAAGCTTTGCTGTCTCTTGTAGTTTTTGAAATTCAAATAAAGTAGGGGATGGGGCTCTAGGTTTCAGAAACTACTTGCAAATTACAATGTTCACTTATTGTGGTATGTGTGCCCTGAGATCCACTCCCCACCCCCACTCTATAAGATGATGCAAAGCAGAAACAATGCAAATAACAATTAAACACACACACACAGAGAGAGAGATGTACACACACCCCAAACAAACTGGAATAACAACAAAGTAAAACAAAAACAAGAAAACTAAACACACACACACATGCCTAGTAAAGTGAATAGAGAAGAAAAACAGAAAGACCAGGGGTGGGGGGAAGGAATTCAGGTCAGACCCTCACACATATATTGACACATATCTTAAACTATAAAAAATGAAAATTAAAAAAAACCCAGAAAAACAAAAGATCAAAAACAAACCAACGGTAACAACAAAATTGAAAGATGAACAATCAATCATTCACATAAACAGAAAATGACAAGTAAAATAAGAAAGAAACAGAAAAAGAAAAGAAAAAAATTTAGGAGGATGCAGATCATCTATTTTAAAATTAGATGAACTAACAAACAAATAGACAAAAAATTTTAAATTCTTTTAAAATTAAATTAAATTAAATTAATTTTTTTAAATAAAAAACCCTGCCCTCTTGTGAATTGATCCTCTAAACATGTCTCTCCTGCAGAGCCAACTCTTTCACTCTCCCCTCAGTGTCTGAAGCAGAGAAGGAGGAGGGGCAGTGGAGGTGGGTGAGGCTGCAGTCCTCCCCTCTCTCTCTCTTATGGTCAGGGAGATCTTCTCTGGTGGGGAGATGTGGGATGTCTCTTCCCCAGGTGTGTACTCACAGGGGGGTGCCCCAGCTAGCCTATCCTGGAATGGAGTTCTCCTATTGTGACTGATGCCCAGGCTCTACCTGGATTGTCCTTCTCAGTTGTGGCCCAGCTATGTAGGTCTGACGTTCAGAGGATTGCTGAGGAGGAGGGCATTTGGTCAGTCCCAGACTAACCATTGATCTCTTTGGAGTCCTTCCTCCTCCTTTTCTGGTCACACCCTTTGTTCTGGGGATGGATCAGGGTAGTGAGTGGGGCACCTGGAACTCAGCACTCGTTGGGTCCCTTTCAAGTTTGTGCTTTCAGTATATTCTTTCTGGGTCCCAATCAATCCCTGAGTAGTTGATCCACCAGTCACAGAGATCGGGTCTGTTGCAAGTTGGAGCACTTTCCTGCCCCACCTATGAGATTGTGGTGGAGTGCCTCTCTTGTTCTCTTCTGTTGGACTTTGCCTCTGGACTTCCTCTGCAACCCCTACTGCCAGTGCCCTGCCAGGCACTGAAGTGGTGAGTTAAAGCCTGGAGTCAGCAGTCTCTCCTGCTGCAATGGTGAGGGAGAGCTGAGGTGATAGTTTCTCCCTGCCATTTTTTCACAGGAAAACTTTTGTCCATTAAAAAAAATTGTGCTTGGTTTCTGTGACCTGGGAGGAGCCAGGGACGAAGCAGAGAAGCTGCAGCACTATCTGTTGCAACAGAGGCCTGGCCACTTGCTCACAAGCCCCCTCTTAGAAGTCTCTCCTAGCATTTTCTTCCCAGGAAGGGTTAATTCATTTAAAAAGAAAAAAGAAAGAAAAGAAAATGGTGCTCTGCTTCTGCATCCTGAGAGTTGCTAGGGTCCAAGCCCAGCATCTGTGGCACCAACAGCTGCATCGGGAGAGCCCTGGCTGCTAGCTTCCTGGCCCTCACTCAGTCAGCTCCTTACATGCCCACTCGCTCACTAGCACAAACACAAAATTTTCCATACACTCACTCACGCTGAGATCCACATAGTTCTCATGGCTCAGCCACCATCTTCACAACCTCCCCACCAACATAATTCTAAATGGAAAGAAATTGGAAGCATTTCCCCTGAAAACTGAAAAAAGACAAGGCTACCCACTCTCACTCCTCTGTTCAACATAGTGTTGGAAGTCCTAGCTAGAGATATTAGAGAAGAGAAGAAAATCAGGGGCATCCAAATATGAAAAGAGGAAATCAAATTATCCCTCTTCGCTTGTGATATGATTCTATACCTCTAAAATTCAAGAGAATCTGTCAAAAACCTTTCACTGATAGAGGCCTTTGGCAAAGTCTCAGGGTACAAAATAAATGTGCAATGAGAGTTACATTCTTTTTTTTTCTTTTTTTGTTTTGTTTCTGTGTTGGAGTCTCACTCTGTCATCCAAACTGAAGAGCAGTGGCACACTCACAGTCACCCCATAGTTGACCTGCCTGGCTCAGGTGATCTTTCTACCTCAGCCAACCAAGTAACCGGAACTGGGAGGTATGAGCTAACAAGCCCAGCTAATTTTCTGATTTATTGTAGAGATGAGGTCTTGCCAAGTTGCCCAGGTTGGTCTCAAACCCATGTCTCAGGCAATCCTCTCACCTCGGCTTCTCAAAGTGCTAGAATTACAAGTTTGTGTCACTGCACCCAGCCTAACAGTTGCATTCTTATACACCAAAAACAAGCAGACAGAGAACCAAATTTAAAAAAACACAATCCCATTCACAATAACCACAAAAACAAAATGAAATCCCTAGGCTTCTTCCTAACTAAAGTGAAAGATCTTTACAACAAAAACTACAAAACACTGCATAAGAAGTCAAAGATGACATAAACTAATGGAAAAATATTTCAAACTCACAGATTGGAAGAATTAGCATTGTTAAGATGTCTATTCTACCACAGATAATCTAAGAATCAATGCTATTCCCATTAAATTATCAACATCATTCTTCTTAGACCTGGAAATAATACAGAAATTCATATGGAAACAAACAACCATGAATAGCCAAAAGAATCCTTAGCAAAAGAAACAAAGTGGGATGTTTCACACTTCCAGACTTTAAACTTTGTTATAAGACTACAATAATCAAAACAACTTGGTATTAGTATAAGAACAGGCCTGTAGACCAATGAAACAGGATAAAGACTCCAGAAGCAAAATGTCAGTTTCTCAACCAATTCATTTTCGACAAATCCTCCAGCAACAACCACTAGGGAAAAGAGAATCTATTCAGGAAATGGTGCTGGGAAAACTGGGTGATCACATGCAGAAGAACAAGAAAAGATCCCTATCTACCACCATACACAAATATTAACTCCAATGGATCAAAGACCTAAATGTAAAGTCCCAAACTTCAAGAATCATAGAAAATGCAGGAGACACTCTTACGGAAATCGGAATAGGCAACCAATTCCTGATAAAAATCCAAGATGTCTATACCATAAGAGATAAGATACCCAAGTGGCACCTCATGAAACTGAAAAGCTTCTGCAAAGTAAAAGAAACCATCAAGAGAGTGGGAGACAGTTCATAGAATGGGAAAAAATATTTGCCAAGGACATGTCTGACAAAAGCCTAAAACCAGAATCTACAAGGAACTCAAACATGTTGAAAGGAACAAAACGAACAGTCCCATTAAAAAGTGGGCAAAATACATGAATAGACACTTCTTAAAATAATCCATATGAACACCCACCAGACACATGAAAAAATGCTCAGCCTCACTAATCATCAGAGAAATGCAAATCAAAACCACACTTAGAACCTTCTAACTCCAGTAAGAATGGCCATCATTAATACAACAAAAAACAACAGATGCTGGCGAGAATGTAGAGAAAAGGGATCACTTCTACACAGTTGATGGGAATGCAAACTAGTTCAACCTCTATGGAAAACAGTGTAGTGATTTCTAAAAATAGCTATACATTGACCTTCTATATGATCCAGCAATCTCCCTTCTGGGAATACACCCAGAGGAAATCAAATCACTCTAGAAAAAAGATATTTGCACATTCATGTTTATTGCAGCACTATTTACAATAACAAAAACATGGAACCAACTGTGCTGCCCATCAAAACTGGACTGGATTTTTAAAATGTGGTACATATGCATGATGGTATATTACACAGCCATAAAGAAAAACAAAATTATGGACTTTGTAGCAACATGGATGGTTTTAGAGTCTATGATACTCAGTAATCTATCACAGAAACAAAGAACTGAGTACCACGTGTTCTCACTCATAAGTGGACCCTGAACACTTACCATAATAGTATAATAAAGGGAATGGCGATATTTGAAAACTGCCAGGAAAGGGATGGTGGCACATAACATTAATAATGATACCTAATTTCAAACCAGGCAAAGTGGGGACCAAACGTAGGCCCAAACTTTGCCTGTACAATGAACACTGTCATACCTAATCCTGAATTGTACTCCACATATTTAAAATAAAATAAATTTTAAAAATAAAAAGGAAGACAAAAATAGAACAATCATAAATTAAAAAACAAAGTTGGAAATCTTACGCATCTTGCTTTTAAAACCAAATGCAAATCTACAATAAACAAAAGAATATAACACAGGCACGCAGACAGACATATAAATCAGTACAATCAATTCTAGAATCTACAAATATACCCACACATCCATGGGTAGTAACAAAGATGCCAAAACATTTTAATTAAAAAATTATTTTACAAATACTGATAGGAAAACTGATTATCCACAAATAAAAATGTGAGTTGGACTTTTTACTTACATGCTTACAAAAATTAATTCAAAATATACCAAAAAATAAATATAAAGGGTAGAACTCTAAATCTCTAAAAATAAGACACAGAGGCTAATATTTGTGACTTTTGATTAGGAAATGATTTTTTTTAGAAACAACACCCAAAGTAAAAGGAACCAATTTAAAATATATAATTTGGCCTTCATCAAAATTAGCACTTTTGTGCCTCAAAGGACACCATCAAAAAAGCAAAAAGACAACCTACAGACTTAAAGAATATATTTCTGATATGATATTTCAAATCACATACTTGCTAAGGAACTTGCATAAAAAATATAATAAAAACACAACTCAGTAGTAAAAGATAAATAATTCATTCAAAATTGGCAAAGGATCTGAATATAAATTTTCCGAAAAAATATACAAAGGCTACTTAGCACATGAAAAATGCTCAAAATCACTAGAGGTCAAGAAAATTTAAACCATAATTAGACATGCCATCACTCTAACTGGCCATAATAAAAAGACGTAAACATGTGGCAAAAAAGTAGAGAAATTGAAGCCCTTGTGCATTAGTGGAGAAAATGGAAAATAATGCAGGCACAACACAAAATAGTCTAGCAATCTCTCAAAAGCTTAAATATACAATTGCACTGTGACTCGGAAATTTCACTTCTAGATACATACTCAAGAGAAATGAAATCTTGTCCACATAGAGCTTACACATGAATTTAATAAACATTATTAATAATTGCCAAAAACTAAAAAAAATCAATGTTTATCAACCAGTGAATGAATAAATAAAATATGTATTTCTGTACTATGTAATACTATATGGCCATAAAATGAAATTGGATTATTAAACATGCTATTTCATGGATGAACCCATTATACTAAGTAAGAAAAGCCTGTCACAAAGAACATATATTACATGATTTCATTTATTTTTCTGAAGTCCAGAATAGACAAATTTATGCAGACAGAAAATAGGTTGGTGGTTGCCTAGGGCAGGTGGATGCAGAATCTAGGGTTGGGAGATAAAGGCTAAAGTTTATAGGGTTTTGAGGGGGGAGACTAAACTGATTGTCATGCTGGATGCACAATTCTGTGAATATGCAAAGAAACACTGAATTTTACACAATAATTAGTAAGATATAGTTTATATGAATTATATTTTGACAAACTTACATTAAAAATTCCTAGTTGTGTGTGGTGGTGCATGCCTGTAGTTCCAGTTACTTAGAAGACTGAGGAGGAAGGCTTACCCGAACCCAGCAGGTCAGAGGCTGCAGTAGCCATGAGTGTGCCATTACACTCCAGCCTGGACAACAGAGGGAGGCTCCATCTAAAAAAAACCCTCCAAAATCCTTGAACCAAGATAGTCAAGAAATACTGATTCAGCTGGAAAGCCACATAAGAGCAGTGATTTGTCTTTGCAAGATTATTTTAGCTAAATGGTAGCATCTATAAAATAACAGGAACATTAAACATAACTGTGTAAATAGGAGGCCATTTACCTTGTTTCTCTCCTTGCCATCTCTCTGCTCCAAGTATTTATGTAATGCATTAACAACAAAGTTCAAGAGTTATATTTTAACTTGATTATTTAACCTTATAAATATAAGAATGGGAAATAGAATTTAAAAAGGCAACTGGAAAGGAAGCCTCTGCTGCACCAGGATGTCTATGAAGTGGACTTCAGTTCTTCTGCTGATACAGAAGAGTTGTTACTTTAGCTCTGGGAGTTGTGGGAAGGTGCTGGTGTGGCCCACAGAATACAGTTTGATGATTATGAAGATAATCCTGAATGAAGTTGTTCAGAGAGGTCATGAGGTGACTGTATTGACATCTTCAGCCTCCATTCTTGTTGATCCCAGCAAATCATCCACTATTAAATTTGAAGTTTATCCCACACCGTTAACTAAAGATGACTTTGGGGGTGTTTTTGTGAAACTGGTGGACAGATGGATGTATGATCTTCCAAAATATACCTTTCTGTCACATTTTTCAAAAGCACAAGAATTGTTTTGGAAATATTCTGAATGTATTAGACATCTCTATAAAGATGTTGTTTTGAACAAGAAACTTATGGCAAAATTACAAGAGTCAAAGTTTGATGTTATTCTTGCTGAAGCTGTCGGTCCCTGTGGTGAGCTGCTGGCTGAGCTTCTTAAAATACCCTTTGTGTACAGTCTTCGCTTTTCTCCTGGCTACACACTTGAGAAGTATAGTAAAGGACTTCTGTTCCCTCCTTCCTATGTACCTGTCATGCTGTCAGAATTAAGTGATCAAATGACATTCATGGAGAGAATAAAAAATATGTTATATGTGCTTTATTTCTATATGAGGGGTGTTCCAAGTACCTGATACAAAGAAAGGGGATCAGATTTACAGTGAAGTACTAGGTAAGTTATATTTTCAATTGGTGGTTATTAAATTCTAACTTTCCGCATGACGTTGAAGATGATATTGTATGAATATCAAGTCAGAGGAGGAGATTTCTTTAAGTGATATGATGAAATGAAAATATATGATGATCTATCAATTTCACAAATAGTTTGAACATCTTACGTAGGATCAGTTAGAACCCTGGGACCGTCACTTCTACAGGAAAATCCAGGAATTCATAAATCTGCAAATTGAAGCATTTGTGATTTTTTAAACAATCATATGTTCATTTTACTATACTTTTATTTTTAAAAAGTCAATAGACACATCAAAAAAAATCTTGAAGAAGGCAAATATGTCATTAAAAAGTTACACATATTTCTAGTACAGTTTTCATGGTAGCATTAAGAAGCTGTTTCTCCTTGTGTAATTCAGTTTGCATATTGATAAATTAATTATTTTTCATATAACCCAAAGGAGTCCTTCTCATTTAAGAGACGTGATGGCTGTATTGCAGCAACAGAAGCGAAAATAGTTTGGCATTTGTAATAGTTATACATTCTTTAACAAAGAACTTGAAATTATTTAAGGACTGAATTCTCACTGAAGTGTGAACATCTGTTTTAAATCTCTATTTTATTAAATTATACCTCTCAATTAAGGAAAATATGAGCCAGATTGAGAAGTAAAAAGTATCTAATTCAATAATTTCTGAATATTCCCCAGCTATCATTTGTAAATATATTTATTTTTAAATAACTAATATCATTACAATCTTAATATAAAACAAAAGCAGTGCTGAGTATAAAAATTTCAACCATACTTTCCAAAAACTAAGAGTTTACTTGGAGAACTAAGGATCAAGAGACTAGGTTTATTGCCTTCTAGAAACTAGACTTAGTACTTCTTAAAAAGTTGTTTTCATAGTTATGGTAGTATTACTTGATTGTGGAGTGCAAAAATGTGATTAAGTGAATATTTGCTACTATTGCAGTATCTGAGAGTAAACAAATGCAGGTTTAATACTACAATGACTTATTAAATAATTACTTATATATACTGATGTGATGTTAGAGATGGGGTTACTTCACAATTATTTTTAACACTTTGCCACTCTGTATATTCATATTAGGAACATATATATTACTTGTAAATTATTTTATGCTTATATACAAATGTGCACATGTTGTTCTATCAAAGCATAGATGTTCTATATGTCTTTAGCTACATTATTTCAAGTCTTTTAAGGAAAATACCTATATAGTACATGGCAGGTCTCTAGTGTCATGCAACATAGTCTTTTTTTTTCTTTTTTTTTTTTTTACTTTTTGCTATTTTGTTTTCCTTCAGGAAGACCTACTACATTATCCGAAACAATGGGGAAAGCTGAAAAGTGGCTCATTCATACTTATTGGGATTTTGATTTTCCTCATCCATTCTTACCAAATGTTGATTTCATTGGAGGACACCACTGTAAACCTGCAAAACCTCTACCAAAAGTAAGCATACTTTTTTTGATTTTATTTTGTTTGCTTTCCATTTTCAGAAGGAATGACTATTTTTCATTCAGAGTGTTTGGTTCACAATGAGAGAAACATGGGAGGTCAACTAAAATGACTTGCCATTCGAAACCCATATATTTCTATACCATCACAAATTTGTGAATTTCATTTTTATTACTGAATAAGGAGGGATATTAGGATACTTAGTATCCTGAAATATATATGAAAGTATTAGTCATTCATTAAAAGAATATCTATAATGCAACTGGCTAAAACAATGGGTCGGTACTGGATTTTCAGAGAAACAAAGTAGGCACAGTTTCTGATCCCACTCACCTTACATTCCACTTTGAAAAATCTGAAAGTGCTATAATTAAAGACCACAATGATAAGCAACATTCAGAACAGATTTCAAAATCATTAATAATTAAGGTGAGCCCTGAATAATGTGCAGGAATAGATGAAAGGACGAGGGAGCAAGGAGCACGCAAAAGAAAAACAGGTAGAGAAGTAAGGCTGTGTCCCCAGACTCTGTGTTTAGTTTGCAGGAAAGGTCTGAGTATAAAAGACGATGATATTAGAGAGGTGAGTTGAAGCCAGATACTTACAAGAAGTTTGAGTATATATTAAGTGCATTGAGGAGATACTGAATAGAATTAAGAAATGAAGACATATCAGATTTTCTTTAATCATAAAACAAAAAACAACAACAAAAAAACACAAGATATTCAACAGATTGAATTGCAGAAAGGCAAGACTGGAAAGAGTACACCATTTAGGAAATTTTGTCTACGTATATTTTAAAAGAATAAAGCACTTGGGAAAAATGTGTCAAGCGTTTTAAAATACATATAGTCATTACCTTTATAATATATTTATATGCACCTATACAGAGAAAAAAATAAATCAAGATGAATGGATTCAATATTTGTGAAATATGTCCACTGTTAAAAAGTGGAATAGAATGCTAACAGGGAAAATTACCCCTACTTTTACCATAATAGCAACAACTTCATATTGTGTTGTGTGGAAAAAAATATGTTAATACACTGAAACAGGCAAAATGTTCCTGACCCATAGTGATCCAGAAGTATTATAGATATCATAATTGTTGTTATTTTTGTTAGTAGTGTTATCAAATAGATGACACATATCAGTCACAAGATAAAATTATTCACTTAATAGAAACTGATTTGCCAACATGTCAAGAGTATATGCTCTCTAGCAAAGTCCTTGATAAAATACCTTGTTGACTTGTTTAAATGTAAATGTTTAAATTTTGTCAATAAGATGAGCAAGCTGAAATGCTAAAATGTTATTGTAAGGGATGAGGCTCTTTCCCAGTATTCTAGCTTAAAAAGAAAAACATTCCTCAATAAGATAAATTTGTGCCCCTGAAAAATTTCCAGCCAAACCCAATGTGTACTTGCTTTCACTCCAAAATTTCAACCAATCATCACTGAGATCACAGAGTTTTACTTCTTAGAGCATATAAGGGATGGTTTATCTCATCAGAGTAGATGTTTTCTGCCTAATGCCCAGCCTATAGTACACCTCATTAAAGCTACCTTGGGGAACTTGAACTTCGATCTCACAATTGTCTGACATAGAAGCACAGAGAAAATGCAACTGCATATATAATAAAATCTAAATAATTTCTACCCCTTGTAACTGAAAACTGCCCTTAGGTCTGAATTACTAAAGAATTCTGTCAGCATGGAGGATGATATTCCTTATGAAGGAACACAAGAACCTAATATATTTTACTTTAATATCATACTTTTATGGCATAAGTAGAAATCTTTACTACATTATTATTAAAAAAATCCCTTAAGAATTTGTCTATCTTCTTGTTAGCAGCAACATAAAACTGAACTTTTTTTGAAGAGATAAAATTCAATATATAGGTTGAATGCAAATGGTTTAGACTGTCTATATATCACAATTTTTACAAGGGATCAAAGCAGAGGTAAGAAAAATGAAACTTCTTGGCAACCCCCGGAGTCCCCTCCCACTGTGGGAGTTTTCTTGTCTTCTCAATAAATCCTGCTTTAAAAAAAAAAAGAATAATGAAACTTCTTTCAATCCAACCTAGTCTCAAAAAAGTTTCCCTTTCATATGGAAGGAAACTGATAGGGCCACAGGGAGGGAAAACAAAGTAGATGAGAAAGAGGACAAAGGGAAGAATGAGTACTAAAACACTAGGCATAATTACTTTTATTGGCTGTTGTTATTAATTAAACAAGGAAGATTTGAATCCAAGTCTATAGTCATAAAATTTCTCTTCTAATTCTTTATTTTATAAAATAAGTGTTACCCTAAATTTCTTGCTTTTCATTAAGTATTAGATTCTCAGACGATGTCTGTGTATTTTAAAAGAATAAAGCACTTGGAAAAATGTGTCAAGAATTTTTAAAATGCATATAGTCATTGCCTTTATATTATATTTATATACACTTATACAAAGGAAATAATAAATCAAGATGAACAGACTCAATATTTGTGAAATATGCCCTTAAAATAAACATTGCAATAATTCATATACCTCATATGAATAATTGAATACAAACTTGTATCAAATACATTATATGTGAATACAAACTTGTACTGTGTGCATACATCACCATTAAATTCATGTTATCAAAAATGTTTATTACACTGTCATCCATAGTGTTAGTTTAATTGAAAAATCAAAGGCAAAAGGAGGAATAGAACAAGATCACAATTTTTTTGTATATTGAAAACATATATATATAAAATAAGATTAAAATATCTAAATTTAAGCCACATGTATACATTGAGTTATATAAATAAAATAAAACTACAATGAAAGCACATGCATTTTAAATCAGAACATTCTCTAGACAGAGAGTATAGGAGAAATTTATTTTCTTTTTAAAAATGGTCATAATTTTACATATCTCACACTGATCTTATATTACCTTCTTAAGATATTACAGAATGAGATCAGTGACACATCTGTAAGTAGAGGGCATATAATTTCAATACTAGGTGCTGGATGCTCGATGGATGACCTGAAATAGTAATAGAGTAACTCTCACATAAATGTGATATCATTGGTTCAAATTACATTTCTAAAAAATACTTGGCAATATGTGCTGTGCACATCAAAATTTAATTTCTTTTATTATTTCAAGAATAGTTTTAAAATTAAGTTTTACACTAGCGATTAGTACATATTACTTTGAAAAGAACTGGTCATATTTTACAGTGAGAAATACTAATAATATATTTAAAACAAAAGGAATAATAATGAAACCATTAGTATACACATTTGACATTATATTCAGGAAAGTTTTGTCTCTACATATTTTACTTTTTTGCAAGTAAAATCACCAACATTTTAGCTAGAATAACTAAGAAAAAATGAAAACCCAAATAAATATAACCAGAAAAAAAAAGAAGACATCACATAAGACCACAGAAATACAGAGGATCATTACAGATTATTATATAAAACTACATGCCAACAAATTGCAAAACAAGGAAGACATGAATAAATTCCTGGACACAGACCAATTACCAAAATTGAACTATGACATAATAGAAAACCTGAAAAATTAATATCAAGTAGTGAAATCAGTACCATATAAGGAAAAGTCTCTCATCAAGGAAAAGCACAAAACCTGATGGCTTCCAATTAAAATTTATTTAGAAATAGGTAGTGGAGTAATGATGGAAAATGGTGAAGTAGGAAACTTCAAAGCTCTGTCCTTCCACCAAATTTTCAAAAAAATAATTCTCCAAAAATTAGAATAGGTGGAAACATTCCAAAATATTGAATTAAGCCCTTATATTAGAACTGCACAGACATCACGAAAACTGTATACTACTTATCAATATCTCTTGTTAATAAGACACAAAAACCTTCCAAGTATCCTAGCAAATGAAATATAGCAACATGAAAAAGGTTTATGCACAATAAACAAGCTGAATTTATACCAAAGTGCAGTATTGCTTTAATATCTGAAAAAATCAATTAATATATTATATTATACCATGCCATTAGAATAAAGAACATAAATTGCATAATCATTTCAATAAATGCAGAAAATGTTTTTATAAAATCTAATAAGTTTAATTACAAAAATACTCAGTAAACTAGAAATTGAAACTTCTGCAAATGGATATTTGGCATCTATATTGAACACAGAGCTACTACCATAGTTAATGGAGAAAGACTAACTCCATTCTTCTTACTTCTAGTCAGCATTCTATTTCAGGTTTCAGCCAAGCCAAATATCCAAGAAAATAAAATGATAGGAACTCATTTTAGAAAGGAAAAAGCTAAATTATCCCTATTTACATATGACATGATCTTATAATGAAAAATGTTTAGCAATCCACTAGACTAATAAATAAAGCAGTTTTAGAATACAAGATCAATAAAAATTTCTATATAATTGCAATAATATTCAAAATAAAATTAAAACAGTCACACAATGTACCATTAAAAGAAGATAATGCTTAGGAACAAATGTAACAAAAAATAATGTACAACTCACATTGTGAAATCTACAAGACACTGTAAAAGAAATTACAGAATGTCTAATTACATGAAATTGTGAATTGAAATACTTAATATTGTTATAATGGCCATACTTTACTCCCCAAATTGATAGATTCAATGCAATTTCTATCAAAATCTCAGACTGTTTTTTTTACATAAATAGACAAAATGATCCTGAAATGTATATTAATATTCAAGAGACATAGTCATATCAAAACAAGACAGGTGTGGTGTCATACCCCTGTAGTTCCAGTTTCTTGGGAGGTCAAGACAGAAGATTCAGTAGAGGCTAGGTATTCAAGTCCAACCTAGATAACGCAAGTGAGACACACTCATTTTCAAAAACATGAAAGAAAGAAAGAAAGAAAGAAAGAAAGAAAGAAAGAAAGAAAGAAAGAAAGAAAGAAAGAAAGAAAGAAAGAAAGAGAAAGAAAGAAAGGAAGGAAGGAAGGAAGGAAGGAAGGAAGGAAGAAAGAGCAATCTTAAAATAAAAAACCAAGGTTGTCAAATTTACACATCCTGCTTTTAAAACCAAATACAAATCTACAAGAAACAAGAGAATGCAGCACAGGCATACAGACAGACATATAGATCAAGTAATCAATTACAGAACCTAGAAATATACCCATATATCTATGAGTTGTGACAAAAGTGCCAAAACATTTTAATTTAAAAATTATTTAACAAATACTAGTAGGAAAACTGATTATCCACATAAAGTTTTTTTTGAGTTGTAGCCAGACATGGTAGCATGCTTCTCTAGCTCCAGTTACTTGGAAGACTAAGACAGAAGGATTGCCTAAGCCCAGCAGATCGAGGCTGCAGTGGCCGTGAGTATACCACTGCACACTGGCCTGGAGAATAAGAGGGAGATTCCAACTCAAAAATAAAAAAAATTGAGTTGAACCTCTTTACTTCAATGTTCACAAAAACTAACTCAAAATATATTTGAAAATTAAGCATAAAGGGTACAACTACACATCTCTAAAAATAAAACATGGAGGTTAATATTTGTTACTTTTGATTTGGAAGTAATTTTTTAGATGCAATGCCCTAAGTAAAATCAACCAAATTGAAATAGAAAATTTGGACTTAATCAAAATTAACAATTTTGTGCCTCAAGGGTTCCTTCAAAGAGTAAAAAGACAGCCTCGAGAATTAAAAACTATATTTCTGATATTTTAAATCATATACTTGCTAAGGTACTTATATCAAAAATATATTAAAAACACAACTCAATAATAAAAAACAAATATTTCAATCAAATTTGGCAAAGGATCTGACTATAAATTTTCCAAAGCAAAATGCACAGTGGCTAATTAGCATATGAAAAATACTCAGAATCACAGAGACCAAGAAAATGTAAACCATAATGAGATATGATACCACTCCCATTGGCTGTGAAAAACAACATATATGAGTAGAGAAACTGAAACTCTTATGCATGGAGGAGAAAATGGAAAATAATGCAGGCACAATGAAAAACAGTCCAGCAATCTCTCAAAAGTTGAAACAGTCACCTTATGACCCTGTCATTCCACTTCTAAATACATACTCAAGAGAAATGAAGTCATGTCCACACAGAGCTTGCACATAAATTTAATAAAGTTCATTTGTCATAGCCAAAAAATGAAAAAAATCAAAATTCATCAATTTATCAATGAAAAACTAAAGTGTGTATATCCATACTAGACAATAATATGACAGTTAAATGAGATGGAATTATTAAATATGCTGTTCCATGGTTGAACACTTAAAACATTATGCTAAGTAAGAAAAACCAGTCACAGAGACCACATATTTTATGATTTCATTTATTATTTTACTCCAGAATAGAGAAATTTATACAAACAGAAAATAGGGGAACAAAGTAAAAAGTCAGGAAGATGGCAGCCGAGCCAGTCCGGCTATGCAAGTCCCCATGTGAGTGAGTGAGTGTATGGAAAATGTTATGTACCAACTGGTGAGTGGGTGGGTGTATAGGTGGCTGAGTGACCCAGGGCTCTCCTGATGTAGCAGCTGGTGCCACAGCTGCTGGGCTTGGACCCTAGCGAGTCCTGGGACACAGAAGCTGAGCGCCATTTTCTTTTTCTATCTTTTTTTTTTTTTTTTTTTGCATCAGCAAACCTTCCCTGGGAAGAAAATGCTGGGAGAGTCTGTCTAGTGGGAGCTTGTGAGCAAGAGGCCAGATCCCTAGTGCAACAGCTGGTGCTGCAGCTTCTCTGCTTCATCCCAGGCTCTTCCCAGGTCACAGATGCCAAGCGCCATTATTTTTGTTTAATGGACAAAAGTGGCGGGAGAAAATATCGCCCCAGACTCTCCCTCACCACTGGAGCAGGAAAGAGACTGCCAGTTCCTGGCACTTCAGTATCTGGCTGGGAACTGAGCAGGGACTGCAGAGGGAGTCCAGAGGCAAAGTCCTAAGGAAGAGGCCAAGATAGGCACCCCACCACTATATGAAGGCGGGACAGGAAAGTGCTCTGACTTGCTCACCATGGAGCAACAGATCCGATCTCTGTGACTGCCTGATCAACTACTCAGGGATTGATCATGATCCAGATGGAATATCCCGAAAGCACAAACTTGGGAGAGACCTGAGGAGTGCTGAATTCCAGGGCACCACCCCCTACCCTGATCTAGCCCCAGGGAAACAAGGTGTGGCCAGAAAAGGATGAGGAGAACTCCAAAGAGATCAGTGGTGAGTCTGTGGCTGACCCAAACCCCCTGCCTCCCAGCTATCCTCTGAGCATCAGACCCACACAGCTTGGCCACGACTGCCAGGGACAAACCCAGGTGGAGCCTGGACATCAATTACAATAGGAGAACTCCATTCCAGGATAGGCCTGGCTGGGAAATGCCCCCAAGTACATACTAGGTGAAGAGATCTCCCAGACCATACAAGAGTGGGAGGGAAGGACTGCCCCACCCACCTACACTGCCCCACTTCCTTCCCTGCTTCAGACATTGAGAAGAAAGTGAAAGAGGTGGTTTTGCAGGAGCAACCTAATTAGAGGAGCAATTACAGAGCCTGCACAAGAGGGCAGGTTTTATTTATTTTAGTTTTCAATTTTTTTTAATTTTTAAAAATTTTTTGACAGTTTGCTAGTTCATCTATTTTTAAAATATTTTTCCTCTGTGCATGAATGTGTATGTGAAGGTTTGACCTGCATCCCCCCAAAATATTTTTTTCTTTTCTTTATTTCTTTCTTTCTTCTTTTATTTGTCATTTTCTGTTCATGTGTGTACGTGAATAATTGAGTCTTTCAATTTTGTTGTTGGTGGTTTGTTTTTGCTCTTTTGTTTTTGTGGGGTTTTTAAATTTTCATTTCTTATAGTTTAAGATGTGTGTCAATATATGTGTGAGGGTTCGACCTGAATTCCTTTTTTTTCTTTTCCCTCTGGTCTTTCTGCTTTTCTTTTCTATTCACTTTATGGTATGCATGTGTGTGTGTGTTTAGTTTTCTTAGATTTTTGTTGTTGTTGTTTGTTTTGTTTCACTTTGTTGTTATTCCAATTTGTTTTGGGGTGTGTGGGTATGTCTCTGTGTGTGTGTGTGTGTGTGTGTGTGTGTGTGTGTGTGTGTGTGTGTGTTCAATTGTTTTTTGCATTGGTTTCTGCTTTGCATTGTCATATAGAGTGGTGGTGAGAAGTGGATCTCAGGGAACACATACCACAATAAGTGAACATTGTAATTTGCAAGTGGTTACAAAAAAAGGACCTTGGTCAAACGGCTTTCCAGCAGAATTCTACAAAACATACAAGGAGGAGCTGATACCAATCCTACTGAAAGTATTCCAGACAATTGAGAAAGATGGAAATCTCTGCAAATCATTTTACAAAGCTAACATCACACTGATACACAAACTGGGTAAAGACTCAACAAAAAAAGAGAACTACAGGCCAATATCCCTGATGAAAATAGATGCAAAAATCCTCAAAAAGATTCTAGCAAATAAGATCCAAAAACACATCTCAAAAATCACCCAACATGGGGAAATGGGGTGGGGACAAGGATGTGGATGTGGCAGTAGTGGGAATCTGCCTGGGGAAGGGGGACAAACCTCATCAACAAGGGTATCTGTTTAATGATTATATTTGTATACCTAACCCTGAATTGTACCCCACAATTTAAAACAAAAAATTTAAGTTTAAAAAAAAATGCATCCACCTTAACCAAGTAGGCTTCTTCCCCAGGACCCCAGGATGCAGGGATTGTTCAACATTCACAAGACCTTGAATGTAATTAAATATATCAGCAGATGTAAAAAAAAAAGAACCACATGATTATATCATTAGATGCAGAAAAAGTTTTAGATAAAATTCAGCATCCCTTCTTGATAAAAACTCTCAAACACCTAGGTATAGAAAGAACATACCTCAAAATAGTAAGTGCCATCTATGATAAACCCACAGCTAACATGTTGCTAAATGGACAGAAACTGGAAACATTTCCTCTGAAAACTAGACAAGACAAGGCTGCCCACTCTCACCCCTCTTGTTCAACATTGTGTTGGAAGTTCTAATTAGGGAAAGTAGACAAGAGAGGGAAATCAGGGGTATCCAGGGGTATCCAAATAGTCAAGTTATCCCTCTTTGCTGATGATATGATCCTATACCTTGAAAATACCAAAAGAATCTGTCAAAAATCTGCTAGCACTGATAAAGGACTTTGGCAAAGTCTCAGGGTACAAAATAAATGTGCAAAAGACAGTTATATTCTTATACACCAACAACAAGCAGTCAGAGATCCAAATTAAAAGCACAATCCCATTCATAACAGCCACACACAAAAATGAAATAACTCGGCATCTACCAAACCAGAGAAGTGAAAGACCTACACAATGAGAACTACAAAATACTGCTGAAATAATCCAAGAAGACACAAATGGAAAAGTATTTCATGCTCATGGATAGGAAGATGTCCTATCCTGTTAAGATGTTAAGATGTTAAGATGTTAAGATGTCCATCCTACAAAAGGCAATCTACAGATTCAACGTAATACCCATTAAGTTGCCAATATCATTCATCTCTGAACTGGAAATGACAGTGCAGAAATTCATATGGAAATATAAATGACCACGAATAGTCAAAACAATCCTTAGAAAAGGAAACAAAGCAGGAGGTATCACACTTCCAGATTTCCAACTTTACTGTAAGTCTGCAGCAATCAAAACAACCTGGTATTGGTACATGAACAGGCACATAGACCAATGGAACAGGATAGAGATTCTGGAAGCAAAGCCTCAATTCCTCAACCAACTCATCTTTGACAAACCCTCCAATAATAACCATTGGGGAGAGGAGAACCTATTCAGTAAATGGTGCTGGGAAAACGGACTGACCACATGCAGAAGATTGAAACAAGACCCCTACCTATCACCATACATAAAAATTTACTCTAAATGAATTAAAGACCTAACATAAAGCCTCAAACTATAAGAATCTTAGAAAACGCAGGAGACAATCTTATGAAAATTGGAACTGGCAACCAATTCCTATTCAGAACCCCAAATGCCTGTACCTTAAGGAATAAGATAGATAAGTGGGACCTCGTCAAACTAACAAGCTTCTGCAAAGCAAAAGAAACCATCAAGAGAGCAGGGAGACAACTCACAGAATGGGAAAAAAATGTTTGTCAACTGTGTATCTGACAAAGACCTAACATCTAGGATCTATAAGGAACTCAAACGTGCTGAAAGGAAAAAAACAATCAGCCCCATTAAAAAGTGGGCAAAAGGCATGAATAGACACTTCTGAAAAGAAGATATATGGGCAGCCAACAGACACTTGAAAAAGTCTTCAGCCTCACTCATCATCAGAGAAATGCAAATCAAAACCACACTGAGATACCACCTTACCCCAGTAAGAATGGCCATCATTAATAAAACAAACAACACATGCTGGCAAGGATGCGGAGTAAAAGGAACGCTTCTACACTGCTGGTGGGATGCAAATTAGTGCAACCTCTTTGGAAGACAATGTGGTGGTTTCTGAAAGAACTAGAAATTGACCTTCCATATGACCCAACAATTCCCCTATTGGGAATATACCAGGGGGAACTCAAATCATTCTACAAAAAAGATACCTGCACACGTATGCTTGTTGCAGCTCTATTCACAACAGCAAAAACATGAAACCAATCATATTGCCCATTGAAGTTGGACTGGATTTTAAAAATGTGGTATATACACATAATGGAATATTATGCAGCCATAAGGAAGGACAAGCATATGGACTTTGCAGCAACTTGGGTGGATTTAAAGTCTATCATACTCAGTGATTTATCATAGAAACAAAAAACAGAGTACCATATGTTCTCACTCATAAGTGGAACTTGAAAAATTATAATACTATAAGAAAAGGATTGGCAGTAATGGGAAACTGTTAGGGGAGTGGCTTGGATTGGCAGTTGAGGAAAACTGGTAGGGGAGGGAGGGGCATATCTCATCAACAAGGGTACTTGCATAATCAATGTTTGTAAACCTAACCCTGAATTGTACCCCACATCTTTATAATAATTAAAAAAGATGCATGTTTATTGCAGCATTATTTATGATAGCAAAAACGTAGAACCAATCATGCTGCCCATCGAAAGAGGACTGGATAAAAAAATTTGGTACATGTACATGATGGAATATTATGCATCCATAAAGAAGGATAAAATTATGAACTTCACAGCAATTTCGATGAACTTAGAATCTATGATACTGAGGAATCTGTCACGGAAACAAAGAACTGAGTATCACCTGTTCTCACTCATAAGCGGATCTTGGACAACTATCAGAATACTATAAGAAAGGGACTGGCAGTAGCAGGAAATTGCCAGGGGATGGGGGCACCCCTCATCAACAAGTACCTGCATAATGAACATTTGTATATCTAACCCTGAATTGTACCCCACATATTTAAAATTAAAAATTTAAAATATAAAAAAAAGAAAAAGAAATTAGGTTAGTATTTGCCTAGGGTGGGGTGGATGCAGAAACAAGGGTTAGGAGATAAAAACTAAAGTGAACAGGGTTTTGAGAGGAGAGACTAAACAGATTGTTGTAATTCTGTGCATATACAAAGAAAACTGAATTTTAGACAACAATTGGAAAACATGTTACATATGAATTATACGTCAACAAAGCTTTAGAGTAAAAATCCCTTGAACCAGGATATTCAAGAAATACTAATTCAGCTGAAAAGTCACAAAAGACCAGTGTCTTATCTTTGCAAGATTATGTTAGCTAAATGATAGCATCCATAAACATAATAGGAACATTAAACATAACTGTGTAAACAGTAGGTCATCTAACTTCTGTTTCTCTCCTTGCCATCCACTTTATCACACTGTGTATGCAATGAACTCACTTCAAAGTTTAACAGTTATATTTTAGCCTGATTGATTTATCTTTAACTGTAAGAAGACACAGGAAAAAAAAAGAAGACAAAAACTGCAGAACAAAGAAGCAGCTGGAAAGGAAGCCTTTGTGTAGCACCAGGATGTCTATGAAATGGACTTCAGTTCTTCTGCTGATACAGATGAGTTGTTACTTCAGGTCTGGGGGTTGTGGAAAGGTGCTGGTGTGGCCCGCAGAATACAGCCATTGGTTGAATATGAAGGCAATCCTGAATGAACTCGTCCAGAGAGGTCATGAGGTGACTGTATTGACATCTTCAGCTTCCATCCTTGTTGACCCCAGTATATCATCCTCTATTAAATTTGAAGTTTATCCTACATCTTTAACTAAAGATGATTTTGAGAATGTTTTTGGGAAATTGGTAGATACATGGATGTATGATCTTCCAAAATATAGCTTTCTGACTTACTTTTCAAAAGTACAAGAAATATTGTGGAAATATTTTGAATGTATTAGAAATCTCTGTAAAGATATTGTTTTGAACAAGAAACTTATGGATAAACTACAAACATCAAAGTTTGATGTCATTCTTGCTGATCCTGCTGGTCTTGGTGGAGAGCTGCTGGCTGAAGTGCTTAAAATACCCTTTGTGTACAGTCTTCGCTTCTCTCCTGGCTACATATTTGAAAAGTATAGTAAAGGATTTCTGTTCCCTCCTTCCTATGTACCTGTCGTGCTGTCAGAATTAAGTGATCAAATGACATTTACGGAGAGAATACAAAATATGTTATATATGCTTTATTTTGACTTTTGCTTTCAAATACTTGACACGAAGAAATGGGATCAGTTTTACAGTGAAATATTAGGTAAGTCATATTTTCAATTGGTGGCTATTAAGTCCTAACCTTCCATGTGTTTTTAAGGTGAAATTATATGAATATAAAGTCAGAGGAGTGAGATTTCTTTAAGTGATATGATGAAATAAAAATATATGATGATCTATCGATCTCACAAATTGTATGGAAAACTGACATTATAGGAGTAGTTAGAATCTTGTGATTATCATTCATATAGGACAATCAAGGAAGTCATAAATCTGAAAATTGAAGCATTTGTGATTTTTAAACAATAATATCCATTTTACTATGCTTTTTATTTTTAAGAATGTCAATAGGCATATCAAGAAACATCTTGAAGAAAGCAGACATATCTGTTAAAAAGTTGCACATATTTCTGGCACAATTTTCATGATAACATTGAGTTGTTTCTCCTTGTGTAACTCAGTCTCCCCATTTAGAAATTAAATTATTTTTTCATTAGCCAGAAAGAGTCCTTCTCATTTAAGAGATATGGTAGCTTTATTCTAGAAACAAAGACCTAAAATAATTTGAAGGTCCTAATGCTCCTACATTATTTAACAAAGGGCTTGAAATTATTTAAGGACTAAATTCTTGTTGAAGTGTGAAAAATCTAAGTTTTATATATGCATTTTATTAAACTATCTCTTTATTAAGGAAAATATGATCCAAATTAAGGGGGAGTAAAAAAATCTCTATTTCAACAACTTCTGAAATTTTTTGAGCTATCATTTGTAAATATATTTATTTTTTAAAACTAATATCAATGTGGTCTTAACATAAAACAAAAGCAGTGGTAAGTACAAGGATTTCAACCATACTCTAAAAACTAACAGTTCACTTGCAGAACTAAGTATCAAAGGACTAGTTTATTACATTCTAGAAACTAGACTGAGTACCTCTGAAGAAGCTTTTTTAATGATTATGGTCGTATTAATTGATTGTGAAGCTCAAAGAGGTGATTAAATGTATACTTGTAACTATTGCAGCTTTAGAGAGTAAACAAATGCATGTTTAACAAAACAGTGGCATACATAATAATTACTTCTAATTGTAAATATACTAATGTGACATTAGAGGCAATATTTCTTTACAATTTTATTAACATTTTGCCTTTCCTATATATTCAGGTTAACAGCAATACATGAAAAGTATATAATGCTTATGTACAAACATACATATATATTGTTCTCTCAAAGCACAGATGCTGCATATGTCTTTAGCTACATTATTTCAAATGTTTTCAGGAAAATACCTGTATATTTACGTGACAACTTTCTTGTGTCATCCACCATTTAATTATTTTTTAACTTTTGGCTACTTTTTTTTTCTTCAGGAAGACCTACTACATTCTCTGAAACAATGGGGAAAGCTGAAATGTGGCTAATTCGAACCTATTGGGATTTTGAATTTCCTCGCCCATTCTTACCAAATGTTGATTTTGTTGGAGGACTTCACTGTAAGCCTGCCAAAGACCTACCAAAGGTAAAGATACTTTTGGTTTTCTTCTCTTTGCTTTGCATTTTCGGAAGAAATGACTCTGTGTTTTTCATTCAGAGTGTTTGATTCACAGTGAAATATAGAAGTCAAGTAAAATGACTTGCCATTAGTAGCTCATATATTTTTATACTATCACAAATATTTGAATTTCATGATGCTTATACCATAAAGAGGGATACCAAGAAGACTCAAGAACTGGAAAAAAAAACCACTGGTCAGTATTGAATTTTCAGAAAAACAAATTAAGCATAGTTTCTGACCCCACACACCCTATGTTCCACTTTGAAAGACAGAATAGAGCTTTGGCCCCCGCTCTTATCTTGGGGAGGTGAATCTTTTTTCTCTCTCTCTCTAATTTACTTTCTAAATAAACAATATTTTCCAATCTGTAAAAAAAGATAGAATAGAAGCATGCAAAAAAAAAAAAGTCTGAAAAGTGCTATAAGTAAAGACCACAATGATAACTTATATCCAGAACAGATTCCAAAGTCATTCATAATATTTGATCCCTGAACAATATGTAGGAAAAGGTGAAAAGATGAGGGAGTAAAGAACACACAATAAGACAAGCAAGTAGAGAAATAAGAATTGTCCCAAGACTCCATGTTTAGTTTGCAGGAAAAGGCTGAATATAGAGGGAATTGATGCTGGAAAGGTAAGTTGAAGCTAATTATTACAAGGAGTTTGGGTATATATTGAAGGCATTGGGAAGGTGTTGCATAGACAAGAAATGGAGACATACGATCAGATTTTCTTGATTTAAAAAAAAACTCCCAAGAATCAAGATGTTAGATATATTGAATTGTAGAAGGACAAGATTGGGAAGAGTAGACAGTTTAGGAAATTTTGCATAAGTTCAGGCAACAAATGGTGGAAAGTGGAGTAGAATGTTGATAGAGAAAACTACACCTACTTTTACCATAATAGCAACAACTTCATAATGCGTTGTGTGGAAAGAATTGTTAATATACATGAAACAGGTAAAATGTTTCTGACACATAGTGACCCAGAAATATTATTAATATCATAATCATTTTTATTGTTAATGTTATCAAATAGGTAACACATATCACCCATTTGAGAAGAATTATTCATTTACTGGGGACTGGTTTGCCAACATTTCAAGATTGTATTCTCTAGCAAGTCCTTGATAAAATACCCTGTGGACTTGTTTAAATTTAGATGTTTAAATTTTGTCAATAGGATTAACAACTTGAAATGTTATAATTTTATTGACCGTGATGAAGTTCTTCCCCAGTATTCTAGCTTAAAAAGGAAAACATTCCTCAACAACATAAATGCGTGCCCCCAAGATATTTCCAGCCAAACCCAATGATTACTTGCTTTCATTGCAGTATGTAAACCATTTATTCCTAATCTCAGAGTTTTACTTCTTAGACCATAAAAGAGATGATTTATCTTATCAGAAAATATGTTTTCTGCCTAAGGCCAACTCTGTAGTACACCTCATTCAAGCTAACTTGAAGAACTTGGTCTCAATCTTATAACTGCCTAACATACAAGCACAGAGAAAATGTAACTGCATATATAATAAAAACTAAATAATTTCTACCACTTTAACTAAAACAGCCCATAGGGTTTAATTACAAAAGAATTGTATCACCATGTCAGCATATAGGATGATATGCATTCAGAAGGCACACAAGAACCTAACATATTTTAATTTAATATCATACTTTTAAAAAGACATAAGTAGAAATCTTTACTACATCATTGAAAAAAAATTCCTAAGAACTCGTCAATCTTTTTGTTAGCAGCAGCATAAAACAGAAATTTTCTTCAAGAGATAAAATCCAATATTTGCATTGAATACAAATTGTTTAGTATGTTTATATATAATAACTTTTACAATCTATAAAAGCAGAGGTTAGATTAATGAAAATTATATGCAATTGATCCCTATTGTCAAGCTTCCCCTTCATATAAAGGAAACCATAGGACTACTGGGAGTGAAAACAAAGAAGAAAGAGAAAGAAGACAGGGAAAAATGTCTAATAATGGAGTAGGAATATTTACTTTTATTGGTTGTTGTTATTAACTTACAAAAGGAAAATTTGAATCCAAGTCAATGATTACAAAATCTCTCCTCTCTTTATTTTATAAAATAAATGTTACACCAAATTTCTTTCTTTTCCTTTAAGTATTAGATTCTCAGATGATGTCTATATATTTTAATAGAATAAAACACTTTGAAAATGTATCACGTTTTAAAGACCATGTAGCCATTGCTTTCATAACACATCCATATTCATCTATATAGTCAGAAAAAAAAATAAATCAAGATGGAAAGATTCAATATCTGTGGAATATATTCATAAAATGAACATTGCAATAATTCAAATATATTTCTAAATTATTATACATTTGTTTCAAATACCATAAATTAATAAATGATTATAAACTTTGAGTATCACAGAGTCATGTTGTCAAAAAATGTTTAATTACACTGTCATCCATAACACAATTTACTTGAAAACTGAGGTAAAAAATAAGGAATAGAACAAGATCACAATTTCTTGTGGAACAAAAGCATATATATATATATATATATATATATATATATATGGATTAAAACATCTAAATAGATCACATGTTTACATTGAGTTATATAATAAAATAAAAACAAATAAGAGCACATTCATTTTAAATCAGGAAATTCTCTAGGCAGAAAATATATGAGAAAAGCATTTCTTTCTCTTTTTTTTTTTTGAGGCGGAATCTCACTGTGTTGTCCATCCTGGAGTGCGGCAGCGTGCTGCTCATAGCCACCACAGTCTCAACCTTCTGAGCTCAGGCAATCCTTCTGCCTCAATCTTCCAAGTAGCTGGAAATACAGGCATGTGCCACCGTGCCTGGCTAATTTTTTGATTTATTGTAGAGACAAGGTCTCACCAAGTTGTCCATGCTGGTCTCGAACCTGTGGACTCAGGCAATCCTCTCACCTCAGTCTTCAAGTGCTGGTATTACAGGCCTGAGCCACCACACTTGGCCTATTCCCTTTTTAAAAATTTACATATTTTTACAAAATTTCTCACCCTGATCTTGTATAATTTTCATAAGACATCACAGAACAAGATCAGTAGTACATCTGTAAAAATAGAGCACATTACTTCAATGCTAGGTGGATGGAGAATACTCTGGGCAACAAGCCAGTGTGATGCAACATTAAACACAAGTTACATTAATGTGGCAGCAGGCAATGGTAATTACACAAACTACATGGCATGGATACCCGATGTACTACCTGAAATAGTAATGCAACGGCTCTCACATAAAACGTGATGTCATAGGTACAAATTGCGTTTTTGAAAAATATTTGGCAATATGTGCTGTGCATGCTCAAAGTATAATTTTTTTTTATTATTTCAATAATAGTTTTAAAACAAAGTTTTATCCTAGTGGTTAGAATCTGAAATTATACTTGTTATTTTGAAAAGAATTGGTCATTGTTTTATAGTAAGAAAAATAAATAATAAATAAAAATGAAAGTAATAATAATGGAAAAAGGGGTATGCAAATTTGATATTATTTTCAGAAAAGTTTTGTCTCTACATATCTTACTTTCTTGGAGTGAGTACATTGATCAATGTGAAATACAATCCCTCAGTGCTTATATTCAAGAAAGGGCTCCATTGTTCCACATTAAAAGAATTCTATGAAAATAACTTCTTGAAATCAACACAAGACTTCTGGTGGAACTACAATGACATAGAATTGAAGTCAAGTGACATCAACTTCCGAGACCCTATATTAGTAATTACAAATTATAAATGAAAAGTCTGAGTATAATATTTTCTAGCATTATCTTCTTTGACTACAGTGTAATAGCGCTTTCATTGTTTCTATCACATGCATATATACATGGGCACACACACACGTTTAACACAAATATGGACAATAGAGGCCATTTATCTCTTATTACAAATCTCCTTCCTAAGAAACTAATTTATTATATCAGCTTAAACCCATTCATTACTGCAAAAAGTTTTGATAATACCTGATTTTCTAGCCTTACTTTATTGTAGCAATGTTTTCAATAGTGTTTGCTGCTTGAATACCTTTTTGTGATGGTGCAAAATTTCTTCACAGGAAATGGAAGACTTTGTCCAGAGTTCTGGAGAAAATGGTGTTGTTGTGTTTTCTCTGGGGTCAATGGTCAGTGACCTCACAGAAGAAAGGGTCAATGTGATTGCTTCAGCCCTTGCCCAGATCCCACAAAAGGTTAGATTAAGTGCCTCAGTGATGGGCAGCCAATGAATACATATGTTAAACTCCTTATAAAGAATCCAGTTATAATAATTTTCTGCCAAAATTTTAACTTATAGGATAGCTCTAATTATCTTAGATACCAGCTCAAAATCAAAAATATATGTACATAAGATACTAAAATAGTAAAGGGGGGTTTGATTTATCATCACTTTGTCATTAACATAGTTATCAGAAAGAAATACGCTTAGGAAGTGCAGGTGAAGTTTGGGTACTACCATGGCATTCCAGGCAGGTCCACAGAAATCACCAAGTTCTGCCCGTTGCTTGCTTCCTTTGCTTACAGATTTCCTGAGGACACTGTGCACACAACAGAAATTATCAGAGGAGTTAAACTTTAATGAATAACTGCACTAGCACAACAAAAAGTGGGTATTGACGTGTGAAGTCCATCACACTGTTTAGGCTTGTCATGTAACCTAGCTTCCTGTACTTCCTGTACTTTTTGGAATTAGGTCTATTTGGTATGCTGTCTAGGATGCTATTCAGATGAGATGACCTGAGCTGACAAACCACCAGTCCATATATCCACCTAGGTAAATGGATTTAGAGAATGAGCAAAACTTGCCTGCCCTGCTGGGTTGGACCCTGTTAAAGTCTTAAGCATAAAGATATTGTAGAAAGGATGGAGATCAAATCCCACCCTTATTGTAGACTTTGCTCATTATAAAGTCTGACGCCACAAGGACTCCGCTTTAACCATCAGATGAACACTTTCTCCTTATTGAGGAGGAAAAGGTTATAAGGAGTAAAGCAAAAGGAAACTAGACATAGGGAAAGTTTCAGATGCACCTTTCCAAAAAATATATTAGGAATTTACTTTTGAATAGAATACATCTGCTGTTTTTGTGTATTTGTAAATTACTTTTTTATTTCCTTACACAGTCTTCTTCTAAAGACCTATGCTAATTTTTTGTTGAAAACTCAAAGCCACTCTACACACATAGCGAATACAAGGCAAACACTTGTAAATTATGTTCCTGATTATAAAGATTGCTTGGGAATTCTAAAATAAGTATCTTATTCTGGTACTGTGCATGACAATGACTGGGATATACTGAATCATATTAAAAATGCTGGCAATGCTTTGTACTTAATCATCTAATGATCAAGTAAGTAATATTTAGGAAAATACCATTTATTCTTTTTCAAGAGCTGTCTTGTTACACATGCATTGCCAACTGGCTCTTTTTTCCTACAAAGAAACAATTTCCAGTACTTTGATAATACTTTGATTCCACTCAAGACTTGCATTTTGAAATTTGTCTTGAAAGTACCACTTAACAATATGTAAACTAAGAAGTTGTGCATACTACCTATGTGGCATTGATTTATTTCTCACAAGTAGTTGACTTATTTCTTGTAAATCGAAAAATGCCAAACTTTAATAAAATAACTGATAGATAAATAGATATAAATAAACTGCTTATAGCACTCAAGAGGAAATAAATTAACATTAAGTTTGGAAAGTTACAACTAGTACAAGATACACAAAATAAATTTATAGATCACTACTAATTTGATATTGTTCTTTGCATTGTATTATATCTTGTATTATAATGACTGCTTAACAATTTCTTAAATGCTTAATATTTTACTGATAATCTCATTTTTCAAAGCTGTTTTGAAACAGATGATTTTCTTATATGACAATTTGACTATAAAAGTTAGCACATGAAATGTGAATATTCTCTTTACCTCAGACTTCCAGTAGTTCTCATTAATTAACATCCCTGTACTCATTTCTTCAGCTTACATATAAGGAGTTTAATTCGATAACTGTTCATCTTTTGGGGGTTCTAACACATAATGATGTTGGAGTTTCAGTCATGAAATAAGATTTCTTTTTACCCTAACAGGTTCTATGGAAATTTAATGGCAAGAAACCACATACTTTAGGACCCAATACTCGACTGTACAAGTGGATACCCCAGAATGACCTTCTCGGTAAAAACTCAGAGCAAATACTGAATATGATTAACAGCCAGTTAGAGTGATAGTTTAACAGAAAACAAGATTACTGAACATGTATTATTGAAAACAAAAACAAAACCTAACTAGTTCACATTATTTTCCAGTACTAAGGGGGGAAAGATAAAATATGGCAGTTAGTATTTTATTATATACACTAATAATATATTCTATTATCAGAATCAAAGTATGTTCATTTCAGGTGAAAATTTCTCTCATAGAGAGTTTTTTAGCAACTGCTTTGGTTGTCTCTCTGTCCCCTATGTCTACAAACCTACACCTGCCCTTTCCTCTAACTGTACTATCACTATTTAATGCCACTAAAAGTAGCAGTTCTCTTATATTGCCAGTGACTCAGATTTTTTATGGAAATAAATCTACAAACTTTATCATGATGTGGTCATACTCTTTTTAATAAAGTATAACCTGTTCTTCCTCTGGTTTCAGCACCACTAACACCTCACTCTGCTGCCCTCGACATCCAACATGTTAGACTCAGTGTCTGCATCATTAAGAGAACATGATTTACATAGCCAACGTTTTTCTTTTCCTTTTTTAAAAAATTTTATTTTCTTTATCTAAAATGTTTCCTTTTGTCTTTTTCCACCTGGTAATCTTATATCCATTATTCCAGTGTGAAGTGATACACACTAACTCTTCCATGGAGCCTTCACTTCCCTTTGATAGAAGTTGTTGCTTCTGCTTCTGAAATCTGAAAACACTTTTAATGCAATTTCATGAATATAATCATCTGTTACCTAAAAAGTACTGCCTCTTTCAGTGTATTATATTTTATATTTCTAATTTTATTTATAAGACTTATAATGAATAATTTAGCTAAAATTCATCCAATCCTAGGTCACCCCAAAACCAAAGCTTTTATCACTCATGGTGGAACAAATGGCATCTACGAGGCTATCTACCATGGGATCCCTATGGTGGGCATCCCTTTGTTTGTGGATCAACCTGATAACATTGCTCGCATAGTGACTAAAGGAGTAGCCCTTAGAGTGGACTTTAACACCATGTCAAGTACAGATTTGCTCAATGCATTGAAGACAGTCATCAATGATCCTATGTGAGTATGACAATTTTTTAGTAGGTGGTATTTATAGGAAGTTTCTCTTGTCAACAGTGAATTTAAGTTTCATCTGCTTTTTAAGAGCCTATTTTTTCTCTCTATTTCAATAGCTTTAGTTGCTACAAATAGTTTTTGGTTACATGGATGCATTGTATAGTGGCAAAAAAATCTGTAGTTCAAGAGTACCCGCACTTGCACCTGTCCACATTGTACACAATACGTGATTATTAATCCCTTGATGTTTCTCCCCCTCCCCCTCTGAGTCTTCAGTGAACATGATATGATTTATTCTCTGTGCCTTGGCAGATCCTTAGTTTGGGATCCACCTATAAGTGGGGATGTGTGGTGTTTGGGTTTCTGCAACTGTGTTATTTCACTTAGAATGATAGTCTCCAACTCCACCCAAGTTGCTGTAAAAGGCATTAATTCATTTTTATAATGAGTGAATAGTATTTCATGGTATATTTATTTCACATTTTTATTTTAATTGATCTGTTGATGTGCAGTTAGGTTGACTGTACCTCTTTGCAATTGTGAATTTTACTGTGATTAACATGTGAGTATAGGTGTCTTTTTTGAGTAACAACCTCTATTCCTTTGGGTAGATACCTCATAGTGGGATGGCTGCATCAAATGGTAGATCGACTTATACTTCTTCGAGAAATCTTCATACTGATTTCCATAGATATTGTGCTAATTTACACTCCCACCAACAGTGTTTAAGTGCTCCCTTTTCCTTGCATCTAAACCAGAATCATGTGTTTGTTTTAATTTTTTAGCAATGGTTATTCTGACTGGTGAAAGGTGATATCTCATGGTGGTTTTAAATTGCAATTTTCTAATGATTAGTGATGTTGAGATTTTTTCATATGTTTGTTGGCTATTTGTATATCTCTTTTTAGGAGATGCTGTTTGTGTCCTTTGTCCACTTTTTAGTGGGGTCACTTCCTTTTTTATGCTGATTTGTTAGAGTTTTTTGTAGATCCTGGATATTAGTTCTTTATCAGATGTATAGTTTGCAAATATATTTTCCCAGTGTAGATTGCCTATTTACTCTACTGATTATTTCTTTTGCTATGCAAAAACTGTTTAGTTTAGTTAAGTCCCATTTACTTATTTTTGTTTTTGTTGCATTCAGTTTGGGGTATTTAACCCCAAGTGCTTTGCCTAGGTCAAAGTTCAGAAAAGTTTTTCTTATAGTATTCTTATGAATTTATATCTGACAATTAACTCTTTAATATATCATGGGGTAATTTTTGTATACAGTGAGAGACAGAACTCAAGTCTCATTTTTCTACATATAGGTATACATTTTCCCCAGCATCACTTTTTGAATAGGGTGTCCTTTATGCCAGTGTATATTTTCATCTGCTTTACAAAGATGATTTTGGTTATAGGTATTTGGGTTTATTTCTGGGATACTCTATTCTGTTCCATTAGTCCACATGTCTGCTCTTGTACCAGTACCATGCCGTTTGGTTATTACAACCTGATAGTATAATTTGAAGTGAGGTATTGTGATGTGTAAAATTTTATTCTTTTTGCTCAGGTTTGTTTGACTTTTCTGGATCCTTTTTGGTTCCATATAAATTTTAGAATATTATCTTCTTATTCTGTGAAAAATGATGTTGATAGTTTAACAGAGATTGCGCTGAATCTGTAGATTGCTTTGGGTAATATGGTCATTTTAACAGTATTGATTCTTCTATTCCATGAGCATGGGATATTTTTTCATTTGTTCTGTCCTCTATAATTTTGTTCCTCAGAGTTTTGTAGTTCTCCTTGTAGACATGTTTCATTTCCTTGACTAAATGCATTACATTCCCAGGTAATTTAGCATTTTGACAGCTATTATAAGTGAAATTTAGTTCTTAATTTGATTCTCACCCTTTTAGTAACCCTTTTAGTGTATAGCAGGGTTACTGATTTGTGTGTGTTGCTTTTATATTCTGAAACTTTATTTAATTCATTTATCAAGTGCAGGAGTCTTTTGGATGGATCTTTAGGATTTGATAGGTATATACTCATACTACTGGCATACAAAAATAGCTAGATTGCGTCTACCAATTTGGATAACTTTTATTTCTCTTATCTGATTTCACTAGATGAAACTTCCAGTATTATGTTAAATGAGAGTAGCAAAAGTGAGCCTCCTTGCCTCGTTCCAGTTCTGGAAGGAATTGCATTCAACTTTTCTCCATTTAGTATAATATTGATTGTGGACTTGTTGTCTATGATTTTTATTATTTTGAGAAATGTTCCTTCTATGCCTATTTTGCTAAAGGTTTCATGATAAAGGAATGCTAGGTTTTATCAGTACTTTCTCTGCATCTAATGAAATGATCATTTTCTTTTTGTTTTTAATTCTGTCAATGTGGTGAATCACGGTTTTTGATTTGCATACTTTTAACCACTTTGCATTCCTGAAATCATGGTGAATTATGTTTCTTTCGTGTGCTGTTGAATTATGTTTGTTTACTATTTTGTTGAGTGCTTATGCCTCTATGTTCATCAGGGATATTGGCTTCCTGTTTGTTTTTGTTTTTGCTGTTGGTGTCTTTTTTCTTTTTTAATGTGTGTATTCTCCTGGCTTTGGTATAAGGGTGATACTGGCTTCAAGGGATTAGTTAGGGAGAAGTCCCTTCACTTCCATCTTATAAAATAGTTTCAGTAAATTTGGTAACAATTCTTCCTTGAAAGTCCTGCAGAATTTGGCTGAATCATTCAAGTCCGGGGCTTGTTGTTGCTGTTGTTGTTATTTTGCTGAGAGACTTGTAATTTCCATTTCAGTCTCACTACTGGTTATTAGTATTTTCAGTGTTTCTATTTTATTTTAATCGAAGATTAGGAAGTACTATTTCCAAGAATGTATCCATTTTCTCTATATTATCTAGTTTGTTTGCATAGCAGTATTGATAATAACCTCTGACAATTTTTTGTGTTTCCATAGTATCAGATATAATATTACTGTTTTCATTTCTGATTGAACCAATTTGAATCCTCTTTATTCGCTTTTTAATTAATTTAGCTAGTGGTCTATTCATCTTGTTTATTTTTTTAATTGATCCTTTGTATAGATTTTTTTTTATTTTTTGCTTTCTATTTTATTTAGCACCTCATTGGTATTTCTTATTTATTTTCTTCTTCTAGCACTTTTTAAAATTTTTTTCTAGTTCCTCAAAAATGTATGATATTGGGTTGTTGATATGTTACCATTCACTATTTTTTTTTTTTTTTTTGAGTTGGAATCTTACCCTGTCGCCCAGACTGGAGTGCAGTGGCCGCTCCCGGCCACCACAGCCTCGACCTGTTGGGCTCCGGTGATACTTCCGCCTCAGCCTTCCAAGTAGCCAGAATTACAGGCATGCGCTACCACGCCCGGCTGATTTTTTGATTTATTGTAGAGATGAAGTCTCGCTGCCCAGGTGGGTCTTGAACCCGCAGGCTCAGGCAATCCACTCACCTCAGCCTCCCAAAGGCGCGGGATTACAGGCTGAGCCACCGAGCCCAGCTGCATTCACTATTTTTAATGCAGATGTAAAACTCTAAAAATTTTCCTCTGAGCACAGCTTCGACTTTTTCCTAGATGGTTTTGATAGCTTGTTTTATTGTTGTCATTTATCTGAAAGAATGTTGTAATTTTTATATTGCTTTCATTGTTGACCCAAGATTCATTCAGGGGTGGATTGTTCAACTTTCACGTTTTTGTCTGCTTTTGTTAACTCTGGGAGTTCGTTTATATTTTATATATTAGGTGTTTGATATAATTTCAATTTTTTAACTTACAGAGACTTTAATTGTGGTCTGTAATATGATCTTTTTTTGGAGAATGTTCCATGTTTTTATGAGAAAAAAATGTATATTCTGTAGTTTTGGAGTAGAATGCTTTGTAGATATCACTTAGGTTTATTCACTTAGGGTTCAATTTAACTTTAAAGTTTATTTTCTGACTTTTGCCTTGATGATCTGTTTATTGCTGTCAATGGAGTGTTGAAATCTCCTACTATTTTTGTTTTGCTGTGAATCTCTTTTCATAAGACTAGTAGAATTTGTTTAATGAAGTTAGCTGTTAGGTGCATTTATTTTTAAAATTGTTATGCCTTCTTGTTAGATTGATCCCTTTATAATTGCATAGTAACTGTTATCTTTTTTCATAGCTATTATTTTAAGATTGTTCCTTAATTAAAGATAAGTGCACTGAATAAAATGGTTTACAAAATGGGTGTACTAGTAGACAAGTGGTGATATATATTGAAATCTGAGTAATAGTACATTAGTGTCTTCACAATAATTTTTAAATTTATTTTAAAATTTTTTATATTACTTAGCATATGTACACTTATTTTATGTATTTCATACTTAAGTCTTTGTTTTGAAAACACCATATTTAAAATTTTGGGGAGTGAAATGGCAAAATAAGATCCAAACAGTAGAAAAATCCTAGAAGTGCTATTATAGTGTGCCAGGAAAATCCTCTCATGGAGATAACATTAAAGGGGAGATCTCAGAAACAGATAAAAGAAAGCCTCAGGTTATTGTAAGGAAGAATGGTCTAAGAGAGGGAGACAGATAAAAAGTATAAAAGTGCTAAGGTCAGAACACTTTTGGTGGTTTAAAGAATAGAAGTTTAATGTCTCTAGAAGATAGTGTTCTGGGGTAAGTGTTAGGAGAAGTTCCCAGTGTTTTAACATGTAAAGAAGATTTGGATTTTATCTTTAATGAGATGATAAGCCCAAAGATAATCCGTCATTATCTTTGGAATTGTCATTACACAATTCCTTTTAAAAAAAAACCAAGATGACTATTCCCAAATTGCATTTCCACTAACTCACTTATAGCACTAAGAATAGACCATAATATTACCTCTGCTAGAAAGCCTTTAACTTTTTTACCTGACCTACTATTTTCACTTTTTAAGATATTTGTTAATGAGGTAATTCCAATTTAAAAACCAACTTTCTAAGATGACCAAAATTAAGATATTTGAATTCTATGACATCTACTTTGAATCATCTGTGTGACATTTTTCAAAACCTTTTATAGTCTTGATATGCTCTGTGACTTATTTTTAATTTTGGTATTTTTATGGTGATATATCTTTCAGATATAAAGAGAATGCTGTGAAATTATCGAGAATTCATCATGATCAACTAGTAAAGCCCCTAGATAGAGCAGTCTTCTGGATTGAGTTTGTCATGCGCCACAAAGGAGCTAAACACCTCCGGGCTGCAGTCCACGACCTCACTTGGTTCCAGTACCACTCTTTGGATGTGATTGGGTTCCTGCTGGCCTGTGTGGCTACTGTGATATTCACCATCACAAAATGTTGCCTATTTTGTTTCCAGAAGTTTGCTAAAACAAGAAAGAAGGGGAAAAGGGAGTAGTTGTATCAAAATTCTGAAGCTGGGATACCTGATATATGAGACTCCTTCAGTTTATTCTAGCAAGAGGTTATATGATGCAGGATTTATTTTCTTCTGTGATGAAACATCTTTTCCCAACTTACTGTGTTATGTTAAAATGTGTTTATTACAGATTTACTAATTATTTAAACGTTAAAAAATTCAATGTCAAAGATCTGAAAATCAGGAAAAATAAAAATAACATAGGCTGGGCTCGGTGGCTGAGCCTGTAATCCCAGCACTTTGGGAGGCCGAGGTGAGTGGATTGCCTGAGCCCGTGGGTTTGAGATTCACCCGGGCAACCTGGGGAGACCTCATCTCTACAATAAATCAAAAATTAGCCGGATGTGGTTGTACACGCCTATGGTTCCGGCTACTTGGGAGGTTGAGATGGAAGGATCGCTGCATCCCAGTAGGTTGAGGCTGCGGTGGCCGGGAACTGCCATTACACTCCAGTCTGGGCGACAGAGTGAGACTCCAACTCAAAAAAATAAAATAAATAATAATAATAATAATATAAATCTTGTAGATTTTATTGAAATTTATTACTCAAATTATCAAGTAACACCAAAAAATTAATTAACTTAACAAAGTTTCACATGCTATCCGAAACATAAGTACATTACGAAGTCCACTCACAATATCAATACTGTCTCTGCAAATATTCAGAAAACTTTTGCTTCAATTTGAACAGATTTTCTTGTTTAAATGATGCCAAAGAAATTATTAGTAACTGGTGAAAAGCTCTCACTTTCCTTTTGATATTGTGAGAAGAGTAGTACTGCTTTGTTTATATGGTACATCCAGGCTGTGTCACTTTATTCCCCAAATAAACATGACACGGTGTTTCACTTTTTCCAGTTTAAGGAAAATGGATTCAAAAATCAAGACTCATACTTGGAGGAGATTCCAAGATGACAATGATTTCACTTGGAGTGTATGAGTCATCATATTATAAATGAGTGTGCATAAGGACAAATGTGTGTGGGCAAGTGAGTGGGCGAGTGTCTTGAGTGGGGATCCGCGAACAAGTGGCCTGAACCCTCCTGCTGAGACGGCTGCCCCATGCACAGCTATTCAGATCCCAGCATGACCCACAACCCAGAGGCAGGCACCATCTCTGTGACCCTACCTAAAAGACAGATTTGAAAAACAGCTGCTACTGGTGCCAAATCGGACATTGGCACTGGGAACCACAAAGAATACACTGGAAAAACAAATGACCAAGCCCCAATTAAGGAGGAGATGCAGAGACACCCCCACTGCCTTATCCTGGTACTTGGGTGGAGATGGACTCTTGCCTGCCCTTATATTCACCGGACCTACTCCCTGAAACTGAGAGGTGAATTCAGCATCACTTTAAGGTTGATCACTGTCCACCCAGAAAGGTTTCCCTGGGGGCAGTGTCTCCAGAGGGACAGGCTGGTGGGAGAGATCCAGTCGTCTCATCCCCTGAACTGGAACAATTGTGAGACTAGTCTGCAATCAGAGATGAAGAACTCGGCCCACAGCAGATGGTTGGGGGTGAGTTTTGAACTGATTCAACTCCCTTCCCCCAGCGATTCATAATGCCTGTGACCCGCATGGGAGCGAGCTGATAGGTGCATGCAGAGAGAGCCAACACAGGCAGATCTGTGGGGGGGGGGGGGACGGGGAGGTTCATAGCCACTCCCAGACCACATGGTGAGATACAGGACAGAGCTGGAAGTCAGAGCTCCCTCTCCTATGTCATGAGTCTAGTGTAGTGGTGCTTGGATCTGACAAGGAACCCAAAGTTTCAGACACTGCCACAAGAGGGCGATAAAAGATTACAAAAGTTGTTTTTTTGGTTATTTTTGTTTTATTTGGTGCTCTTTTATTATTTCTCTTTTTATTTTTCCCGGCTTTCTCTATATATATTTTGCTGGGTGTTATGTGTGTGTGTATTTTGTTTTGTTTTATTTCTTCTTCTTTTTTCACATAAGGGTATATTTGTATGTGAAAAGGTTCCCACATTGTCAGTTTTAGAATTTATCTTTTTTTCTACTTTTCACTTGTCTGTTGGTTTGTTTGAGTTTCATTATCTACTTCTTTCTCTTCATTTTTTTTCTTCTTTCTCTATTTCTCAGTTATTTTCCATTCCCATATGTTATTTCGTACCCAGGTGATATACATACATTCCCATTGCATGGACTGTGAGGTGGTGTAAAGTGGGTCCCAGGGAGTCCACACCCCAGTCAGCCACCGTTATGATCTGCAGGCAACTTTTGAATCTTAGCATCCCACAGTACACCTTATTCAAATATCAAAGTTGCATGGCTCTCTACCCTTAATCTGGCCTCAAAATCGAACAATTTTGGAGGTTTCACCTAAGGAAATATAGGGGGTTGAGCAAACAGAAGTGAAGACATTCCCTCTTACTGAGCAACATAAGTAAAGAGAAAAGAAAAATTTATCACAAATGTAGAGAAATCATGAAAAAACACTGAAAACCCAGAGAGCTCTAGAAAGACAGTGCTGGAAAATAAAGACCTTAGAACACAAACAGTGATAAGCAACCAGATTGACTTATCTCAAATCATAAATGCAGAGATCAAGGAATGATTGGAAAAGATAAATAAGAATTTAGGCAAGATGAAAAAATGAAATAATTAGTTACAGAGATGCAACCCGTAAAGAATACAGTGAATGAAATAAATAACAAACTGATAAGCATGGAAAGCAGAATTAACCAACAGAAGAAAGAATCTCAGAACTTGAGGACCAAAATATGGAACTAATCTAATCTGTTAAAATCATAGAAAGGAAGCTTAAAGTACAAAACAGAATCTAAAGATATATGCACATATATTAAAAAGCTTAACTTATGCCTTATCAGCTTTCCTAAAGCAGAAAAAGAGACAGAGACCACCTTGGAGCAAACATTCCATGAGGTCATCCAAAAAAACTTCCTTCACTCATCAGAGACATGACCATCCAAACATAAGTGATTCAGAGAACCCTTACAAGGCATCAAGTAAGAAGACTTACTCCTAAACACATAGTAATTCACTTACAATAAGTAGGTATAAAAGAAAAAATCCTAAAGGAAACCAGAGAGAAAGGTTAGACTACCTATTGGGGAAGGCAAAATAGAGTAGCACTAGACATATTTACAGAAACACTATAGGCTAGAAGAGACTGATGTCCAATTTTCAAAGATCTCAAAGACAAGCAAATCCAACCAAGAATTTCCTACCTTCTAAACTAAACTTCATCAGTGATGGAGAATTAAAATTCTTCCCAGAAATTCAATCCCTAAGAGTTTATGCTGCCTCCAGAACAGTTCTACAAGAGACATGTAGAAAGGTATTAAACACAGTAGAAAGGAAAAAAAGGCATGACAACCCACTTCCCAAAAGTTCAGGAAAACAGAGAATCAAAGAGCATGCATTGTAACAACAAAATTGAAAACACACACATATATCAACCACAAGACCATAAATGTAATTCAATACATCAACTGATGTATAAACAAGAATCACATTATGATATTTTTAGACACAGAAAAAGCTTTTAACAAAATCTTTCTTGACATTCCTTTTTGATTAAAAAAAAAAAAAACCCTGAACACTAGGGCATAGGAGAAACATACCTCAAAATAAAAAGACCATCAACAATGAACCCATGGACAACATATTGTTAAAAGGACAAAAATTGGAGCAGTAAGATGGCGATGGGGCAACCCGGTCTCTGAAACCCTCTGCAAAGGAGATCTGCAGTGGGTCTCTGACTCTTGCCCCGGGGGGCTGGGGACCCAAGATCGCAACCTGCTCTTCATACAGAGCTCAGCCGTTTCCACCGCTGGGACATCGCAACAGACTGGACAGTTACTGCGGCACAAACAGTGCCGCTGCCACCGCAGCCCCTCCCCCTGCTGCCGCTGCCGTCGCCGCCGCTGCTGTGGCCTCTGTAACAGATAGCACATCACACCACCCAGGCTGAGGCGATCCACACCAAACCCCTTCAGGGAAGATCTGCTGTGATCGCTGCCACCTCTCCTGCATCCGAGACTGTCCTGCCCACCCGGCGTAAGGCTCCTGTTGCCTGCTCACAGGCAGGCAGCCATCTTGTTCCTGTCCGACCCCACCCTCTCTGGGGCGAGCAGCTGAGATAGTACCACCTGCTGGCGATTCAAGGTAACAACACCAAAATGGGAGTAACAAGCTTGATAAAGACATAGACCAAAGTGCTGAACAGAGGTTAATCTGAACTGTCCTTCACAGCAGATCAGGGGCAACTGACCCTAACTGCAAACTAATTTACCAGCTTGAAAAGAAAACTAGAAATCAGACCTGAAAGGATATAGGACTTAAACGAAATGTCTCAGAGTATACTTCATTGATTCTATTAGCTTAATGACTTAATTCTATTCCTACTGTATTGTTCCCTTTTTTCTTTTTTCCTTTTCTTTTTCTTCTCTTCTCTTCTCTCTGTAAACCATATCTTTGTATAGAGGAACGCACACTAACAAGGTGGTTGGTTAGCTTGTATGTTAGCATCACTATATGTTTTATTTTTATTTTTTATTTTTTTGTATGAGAGTTGGTTCATCTGTAGCTGTGGTCTATTGCTTTTATCTTTTTCAGTATAGGCCTCTCTCTCTATTTGTTGGCACACTCGTTTGTTTCCCCCCTTACTCCTCTATCTCTCCACTCCCCTCTTCAACCCACTATCTGCTCCATTCTCTCCCCTCTGCTAACCACATTTTATTTCAGGGAGTAAACCTACAGCCCCACTGCATGGACAGATTCCAAGGCAGTGGGAAGTAGGTTCCACATTATCCACACACCTGTCAGCGAATACCAGGACCTGCAGGCAGATTTTGAATCACAGCTCTCCCCTTAAGTAAATCTCAGAACTGCAAAAAGGACCACCTCCAACCTAGAGTGCAACTTCAGAATTGAACAAAGTAGGAGGACATACATAAAGAAGAGGAGATTGCACAAACAGAAGTAAAACCAATCCCTTTACCCCTGAATAACAGAATTAAAGAAGACAGTGACATGGAGGGAAGGAAAAAGTAGGGAGGGGGAAAAACTGCACAAATGAAGAAAAACCAAAAGAAGAATATAGGTCTTATACAGACCCCTGGGAAATCAGACACTGAGGAAACAGATTCTGGAACACAAACAATGAAGAGTCCCCAGAATGACTGGTTACATGCAGCAAACCCAGACATCAAGACATTAATGGAGAGAATTTTAAAAATTGAGGAGAGACAAGAGGAAAATAGGAAGGAGCTGATGTCTGAAATGACTGCAGTAAAGAATACTGTGATGGAAATGAACAACAGACTAATAAGCATGGAAAGCAGAATCAGCCAAGCAGAAGAAAGAATCTCAGAGCTCGAAGACCAAAACACAGAACTAACCCAAACTGTCAAAAGCATAGAAAAGAAGCTCAAAAAGACAGAAAAAAGCCTGCAAGAGATGAATGATCACTTCAAGAGACCAAACCTAAGAGTAATTGGGCTTCCTGAGGCAGAAAGAGAAACAGAAGCCACACTGGAACAAGCATTTCATGAAATCATTCAAGAAAACTTCCCTCATCTGATTAAGGATGAAAAAATTCAAACACAAGAGATTCAGAGAACCCCTGCAAGACAACAAATGAGAAGACCAACTCCAAGACACATGTTAATTCGCCTAAACAAAGTAGCTATGAAAGGAAAAATGCTAAAGGCAGCAAGAGAAAAAGGCCAGACTACCTACCAGGGAAAACCAATTAGAATAGCAGCAGATTTATCCACAGAAACCCTTCAGGCTAGGAGAGCCTGGAGCCCTATCTTCAAAGTTCTAAGAGAGAAACAATTTCAACCAAGAGTAACCTACCCAGCCAAACTAAGCTTCATTAGTGAGGGAGAATTGAAATCTTTTCCAGACATCCAATCCCTAAGAACCTACGCTGCCACCAGACCACCTCTACAAGAAACACTTAAGAAAGTACTGAACACAGAAGTAAAAGAAAAAAGAACAGCATTCTTCACAAGAGTACAGGCAAAAGATTAAAAACACACATGAACCAACTCCAAAACCCAAAGAAAGACAACAAATAAACAGGAACAACTCTGTAAGAACCTTATGACAGGGATCAATTCTTGCATTTCAATTATTAGCCTAAATGTGAACGGACTAAATGCACCACTGAAAAGACATAGAATGGCAAAATGGATAAAATATCATCCGGCAACAATCTATTGCCTTCAAGAGACTCACCTCACTAGAAAGGACACCCACAGACTCAAAGTAAGAAGATGGGAAACAAACTTTCAGGTGAATGGAATACAAAAGAAAGGAAGAGTAGCGCTCTTAATTTCACACAAAATACCCTTCAAGCTATTAAAAATCAAAAAAGATACAGAAGGCCACTACATACTGATAAAAGGCTCAATCCATCAACAAGAAATATCTATCCTAAACATATATGCACCCAACATAGGTGCGCCAACTTTCATAAAGCAACTTCTTGGAAAACTAAAGAAAGATATTGACTCTAACACTATCATAAGTGGGAACTTTAATACCCCACTCAAAACCCTAGACAGATCATCAGGACAAAAAATCAGCAAGGAGTTCCGGAACCTCAATGTGACTTTGCATCAAATGGACTTAATTGATACCTACAGAACACTCCATCCAAAGACCATAGAATACACATTCTACTCATCACCACATGGAACATATTCTAAGATTGACCACATACTCAGCCATAAATCAAGCATAAGCAAATTTAAAAGAACCGAAATTCTACCAAACACCTTCTAGGACCACAGTGGAATAAAAATAAACATTGACACCAACAAAGTCCCCCCAAAACCCACAAAGACATGGACACTAAACAGCATGATGCTAAACAACTCCTGGATCAACGACAAAATCAAAACAGGGATCAAAAGATACCTGGAAACAAATGAAAATGAAGAAACATCTTACCAAAATCTCTGGGACGCCTTGAAAGCTGTAATAAGAGGGGAAATTTATATCCCTACAAACACACATGAAGAAAATGGAAGGAACAGAAATTCACAACCTAACAAGCCACCTAAAGAAGCTGGAAAAGCAAGACCACAAAAACCCTAATTTCAGCAGAAGAATCCAGATCACCAAAATAAAAGCCCAAATCCAGGACATAGAAGACAAAAAGATAATACAAAAAAATCAATGAAACAAAAAACTGGTTCTTTGAAAGAATAAACAAGATTGATGGTCCCCTAGCTAGACTGACCAAGAAAAAATGAGAAAAAAACCAAATAAGCACAATCAGAAACACAAAAGATGAAGTCACATCTGACCTTGAAGAAATACAAAAGATCATTAGAGACTACTACGTACACTTGTATGGAAACAAACTTGAAAACCTTAAGGAAATGGAGGACTTTCTGACATCACACAACCTACCTAGGTAGGAACAAGAAGAAATTGAGACCCAAAATAGACCAATAACAATCAAGGAAATCGACTAAATAATAAGAAAACTTCCTACAAAAAAAAAGCCCTGGTTCAGATGGCTTTCCAGCAGAATTCTATAAGACATTCAAGGAGGAGCTGATACCAATCCTACTGAAGGTATTCCAGGTGATTGAAAAAGATGGAACTCTCCCCAAATCATTTTACGAAGCCAACATCACATTGATACCCAAGCCAGGTAAAGATCCAACAAAGAAAGAGAACTACAGGCCAATATCTTTGATGAACATAGATGCTAAAATTCTCAACAAGATCCTAGCAAACCGGATTCAGCAATACATCTCAAAAATCATCCACCATGACCAAGTAGGCTTCATTCCTGGGATGCAAGGCTGGTTCAACATTCATAAAACCTTAAATGTAATTAAATACATCAACAGATGTCAAAACAAAAACCACATGATCATATCATTAGATGCAGAAAAAGCTTTTGATAAAATCCAGCACCCCTTCTTGATAAAAACCCTTGAACATCTAGGCATACGAGGAACATACCTCAAAATAGTAAAAGGCCATCTACGAGAAACCCACAGCCAACATACTCCTAAATGGACAACAATTGGAACCAATTCCCCTGAAAACTGGAACTAGACAAAGATGCCCACTCTCACCCCTCCTGTTCAACATAGTATTGGAAGTCCTGGCTAGAGCAATCAGAGAAGAGGAGGCAATCAGAGGTATTCAAATAGGAAAAGAGGAAGTCAAGTTATCTCTCTATGCAGATGATATGATCGTGTACCTAGAAAACCCAAGAGAATCTGTCAAAGACCTCCTTACAGTGATAAAGGCCTTTGGCAAAGTATCAGGATACAAAATAAATGTACAAAAGACAATCACATTTCTTTACACCAATAATAAACAAACAGAAACCCAAATAAAAAACACAGTTCCATTCACAATAGCCACAAAAAAAATGAAATACCTTGGCATCTTCCTAACCAGAGACGTGAAAGACCTTTATAATGAAAATTACAAAACACTGCTCAAAGAAATCAAAGCTGACATGAACAAGTGGAAAAATATCCCATGCTCATGGATCGGAGATCAACATTGTGAAGATGTCCATCTTACCTAAGCAATCTACAAATTCATGCATACCCATTAAATTACCAACAACATTCTTCTATAAAGACCTAGAAAAAACAACACAGGAATTCATATGGAAACACAAACATCCAAGAATAGCCAGAACAATCCTCAGAAAAAAAACAAAGCAGGTGGTATCACATTACCAGACTT
>NW_007026805.1:0-761 GCF_000164805.1 Carlito syrichta | reverse complement strand
AACAATCTAAGTAGTCGGTCGAATCATCAGCCCACAAGTTAATTCACCACTAACTCGTAACCAACTAGTTAAGTCAAATATTTAACTCGTTAATCAACTAGTAAAAACAGTTAGATAACTTGTTAACCAACTCGTTAAGTCAGCCAGCTATCTCTTTAGCCAACTAGTTAAGTCAGCTAGCTAAGTCAGCTAGATAATTAGCTAGCTAGCTAAGTAAGCTACCTAAGTCAGCTAGCTCACTAATTAGCTAACTATTTAAGTCACCTACTTAAGTCTACCTAACTAGTTAGATAATTATTAAAGCAGCTAGTTATTCAGCTACTCAAATAGCAAGATAACTATTTAATACAGGTAGTTAAGTCAGGTAGCTAACTTGGTAAGTTGGCCAGTGAAGTCAGCTAGCTAAGTAGTTAAGTCAGATAACTAAGTCAGCTAGCTGTCAGCTTTTTAATTTAGTCAGTTGGTTAAGACAGTTAGCTAGCTAGTTAGCTAACGGATTAAGTCAGCAGGTTGAGAGAGGTAGTTAGCTAGTTAACTAATGGGTTACGCCAGCTGGTAAAATCAGCTATCTTGCTAGTTAGCAAACGGGTTGTGTCAGCTGGTTGAGTAGGCAAGCTAGCTAGTTAGCTAATAAATTAAGTCAGTTGGTTGAATCAGCTAGCTAGCTCTTTACCTAACGAGTTAAGTCAGATGATTAAGTGCTAGCTAGCATGTTAGATAGGAGTAAGCTTACTACTTAGCTAGCTTGTTAGCTAAGCAAG
>NW_007026804.1:0-763 GCF_000164805.1 Carlito syrichta | reverse complement strand
TTTTGGTCCAGATGTGTAACGATATTTCACCTGACAGAGGTTAAAGACTTTGACAATGGAAAATAAATTATCCCAAACTTAAATAACATGGTACCAGACACCAAACCTCCAATCAGCATTCTGGCGGTTTTCATGTATGTGCATACTTGCAACTGTCTCCTTAGATGGGAAGCATTTGCTTAGATGGGAAGAGATTTCACATTCCCGTGGCCCAAATGGGAATCTAAACATGAAGGAATTCCAGGCTTTCTGGGTCTCTAGCTGGCCACACATCTTGGCCTATTTTAGTGCACGTATTAAAATTGATGACCAAATTACATCAAGGAAAATACAAAGCTTAAATTGTTATTGTTAAAAAATTCTGCAACTAAAGAATTAATGTGTTAGTCACCTAAGGTCTTTGCCTCTCTATGTTTTCCTGCCTACTTTGAATCTGGTGACTTTTCTACTAATGTTGGATTAAAACTTACTTTTCATGGTATCATTAATTCAAGGTTACTTGGCTGAGTAAAAAAAGATGAAAGACATCTTTTAAAATCAAATAAAACTGTCATGAAACCTGCTTTACTCAATGGGAAAAATGACATTTAAGCACATAGACACGTTCTAGTTTTGTCAGGAAAATAAGCTGGATAACTCTCCCGTTTACATATGTACATGTATTATGTTTAAATATTATGTCTACAAACACCAAAGTTAGCATATAAATAAATGACTACTCGTAAGGTTAAGTAAGTAAGCCCCTAATGCTTGTCAAGTTCAT
>NW_007026803.1:0-977 GCF_000164805.1 Carlito syrichta | reverse complement strand
ACTACAGGTTCACGTTACCATGCACGGCTCATTTTTTATTTATTGTAGAGATGAGGTCTCACCAAGTTGCCCAGGCGGGTCTCGAACCCGCGGGCTCAGGCAATCCACTCACCTCAGCCTCCCAAAGGCACGGGATTACAGGCTGAGCCACCAAGCCTGGCTCCTTTTCTTTTTCAATACACCAAAATCTATTTTACTTCTGTATACTAGCTATAAGCAATATGAAAGTAAAATTAAGAAGACAATTCTGTGTAAAAAATAATAAACAGTAATACTATACTTAAGACCATATTTAACCAAAGTGTAAGATTTGGATGTGGAAAATTACAAAAGTTGCTGAAATCAATTCAAGACAGCCAAAATAAATGTAGAGACATCTTATGTTCATGTAGAAGACGTAATCATTTTTTAGATGGCAGCACAACACAGAACAATCTACAAAATCATTGTGATTTTTATGAAAATCTCAACATCCTTTTGGCAGAAGTGGGCAAGCCAGTCCTAACACTCATGTGAAATTTTAAGGAGTTCCAAGTGGCCAAATCAATCATGCTAAAGAAAAACCAACTTGGAGGCTCGTATTTCTCAATTTCAAATCTGACTGCAAATTAGGAGAAAACTGCATGATGCTAGCACAAAGATATACATAGAGATCAATGGAACTGAATTTCTAGGTCCAAAAATAAATCCACACCTCTATGGTCAATTGGTTGTTGACAATAGAGAACAAGTACTGAGATCATTAAATAAAACAAATGGTGTTAGACCATTGATTACTCACATTTGGAGGAATAAAATTGTACCCTTTCCTTACACCACATAGAAAAATGAGCTCAAAGTGGTTCAAAGGTCTAAATATAAGAGGTAAAAATATTAACTCTTGAAGAAATGATAGGGATAAATCTTCATGACCTTGGATTCAGCAGAGGTTTCTTAGATCTGACACTGAAAGCACAAACAACTAAAGGAAAATTACG
>NW_007026802.1:0-831 GCF_000164805.1 Carlito syrichta | reverse complement strand
GGCATGGTAGTGCACGTCTGCAGTTCCAGCTACTTGGAAGGCTGAGGTGGAAGTATCGCCAGAGCACAGCAGGTTGAGGCTGCAGTGGCCGGGAGTGGCCACTGCACTTCAGTCTGGGTGACAGAGTGAGACTCTAACTCAAATTTAAAAAAAAGAATTAGCGGGACACAGGAAAGCCCATGTGAGTTTTTGTGCAAGGACATAGCTTGTAGTGTAGCAGGAAGACAGAGATCAAGACACCGAGACTATTATAGGAAGTGGCACTTTATTACACCTTCCAGGTACACCCTTGTTTAGGTAAGGGAGGGGCTCGTGTTGAGCGGTTACACATTCTCTTTGGAATTTACAAGGTGGTGTTCAGAAAAATCAGATCTTTTAAAGAACAAATGGTCTCCAGGAAGAGCTGGGCAGCAGAGTCTGCAAGCAGGGTTGTAAACCGTCAACTTCAAAAAGGGGTTTTGGATAAGTCTGTGAATTAGTTATCTTTTGCATTTCCATGAGAGCCATCAGTCTCTGGTCATTTGGTCTTTTCAAACCGGCCTGGCTGGTCTTTACAGTTAGCCGCTTGACTTTCAAAAGAAAATATCTTTAACTGCTACCAGCCCCCTTCCAGGCACATCAGTAGTACAGGGACTAGCAAACATACACTGCTGGCATTAGTACTTTGGAGGAGGACAGGGGATGATCTGCCTGTTTCTTCCCAAACTGGGATACCCACTGCCATGGCCGGTTTCACAAACATCAACGCAGCAGTTGAGAATGACCCCACACTCAGGGACTTCCTGCTTGGTTTACTGACCTTGAAATAAACCATCTTGAAATCTTAATAAT
>NW_007026801.1:0-1019 GCF_000164805.1 Carlito syrichta | reverse complement strand
TAGGTTCCTCGAAATAACTAAGGCCAGATTCCCTGAGCAAAAGGCATAATCTTGCCATATCGGTGTAACTGCGCTTCTAAGATGAAGTTGTTAATCTTTTAATTTTTTCGTTTGTAGTTTTATTTGGAGAGGAGCCTAAGGTATTGCAGTTGCCAAATATTTAGTACAAATTATTAAAACGTAGCCAGGAATCATGGATTCCACATCCCTAGGAAACATCTGGGCATCTGCATTTGTGTATACAGAGTTTTGGAATCCACATAGACAGGGAAAATCAGGGCTTCTTGGTGAGAACGGTAAGGGAATCCGGTTTTTGGAGTTCTCAATCGCGTAAATCTACAGGGTCTCTTGAATAGGTTTAATTAGCAATCAGGGCTTTTATGTCGCCAGATTTTTAGGGTGTCTTCTGAAATGGGACACAGGAATCTTGGGTTCCAATTCCACAAGAACTTTATGGGAGTCTTTCTCTTGATATCCAAGCAACTGGAATTCTAGGTTGACATCTTGCTAAGAATGAAGCAAAAATTTCTGTAATGGGAGTCCTCATATACAGAACCCTACACAACATGTTGCTATGAAAGAATAAGGAATCTTGGTTACACGAGTCCTCAATCCCAAAAATTACAGAGCGTCTTGCTAAGAGATAACCACAAAAAAGATTTTGGGAGTAGGAATCTGGATAATGGGAGTCCTCATATACAGGAAACTGCACTGACTTTTGCTAAGGAAGAATAAGGAATCTGGTTTAAACGTGTCCTCAATCCCCCCCCCCCCAAAATTCAAGGTTTCTTGCTAAGGGCTAAAAACGAATTTGGATTTTTGAAGCCTAATCTAGGGAAATGAGATACTCATATACAGTCTACTGCAAGGACTTTTCAAAAGAAAGAATCAGGAATCCTGGTGATATGTGTTCTCAATCCCTAAAAAACTACACGGCATCTTCCTAGGGTCTAAACAAGCATCAGGGCTTCGACGCATGTATCTGGAAAAGGGAGTACTCTTATATTGACAACTGCACG
>NW_007026800.1:0-734 GCF_000164805.1 Carlito syrichta | reverse complement strand
GAATTTGAGGATTTCACTCTCTGTCTGAGCCATCAGCCTGTGGAACTTTTCCAGTACCAATCCAGGCTGTTGGCTTATGTAAACTTATACTAAAGTTTCAATTGCGGAAAGTGATAGTTCTGCTTTGTATCTTTTGATAAGGATTCTTTTGGCTCTTCACGATTGTTTTAAATTTCAGATGAATTCGCTATTGTAATTTCCAGGTCTGAGAAGAGTGATGTTAACTTCTTGGTTTTTTCCCTGTTTCACTCGTTGGCCTAAACGGCTAATTTTTCAATGAAAAGATGTGAGCAAAGTCAGGAAAGCAAGCATGTCAGCTTGCCATTCATGACATCAGCCTCAGAACGGTGACATCATAATGGGCGGGACCTTGACGACTGAGCAAGCCTTCAGTATCAAGGATTTATGTACAGCGCTCTGACAAAAGCGGAAGACATGGTGGATTTTCATTCCCAAGAATTGAAGGAAGCAAGGTGTTCACACCTATCCGAAAACGTCTGCAGGGGTAAGTGGCCATTCCAGAATCCACTGGGCAATGTAGGCTTTTGGTTTTCACGCAGAAGTTATTGAGAGGACAGAGAAGCTCCCACAGTGGGAGGTCCCTGAGGGGGTTCCCCACGATGTAGTCTTTCATTACTATGGTCACAGAGACTTGTTGGAGCTTGGTCATAGCACAACCTAATAATATTTCATCACTTTCTCTGGTTTAGACACTTCTGCATGTTTTTCATTTT
>NW_007026799.1:5264-6124 GCF_000164805.1 Carlito syrichta | reverse complement strand
CCATCTCCTCTCAGGGTTAAAAGCAGCAAAGTGTAGACAAACTCTCCATCTCTTTCTTCTTGATTTCTGCTCAATTCCCCACTAACTAGTTTACTGACTTATTAAAGCACACCAGCCTCACCGTTGAAATTCAAATCTATGCATTACATTACAAAAATTACAAGTTACTACATTCCCTGAACATTCTGGATGGCTCACAGAAGCTATCAAAATCAGGAGTGTTGCATTCATGAATGCCATTGATCCAGTGTAACCTACTTTTTAAAGATATACGGGATAAATTTATTTTGAATCTTGATACACTGCACATAGTCCATTATAATGGAATTCACAATGTGAAATCGTTCATATGTTCTCATGTTTAACAGAAATTTTACTTTTGTTATTTTTAATTCAACTGTTTTTATAAAAAAATCTGGGAATCTTGTATAGTACCAACAGATTTTAACAGTGTTTGTGTAAACACTTTAGGGTGCTGCAAGGAATTTCCAAGAACTTAACCACATGCCTGAATTGTACATGCTTCCCTAAAAAATATGTAACACAAGCCAGGCTCGGTGGCTCAGCCTGTAATCCCGTGCCTTTGGGAGAATGAGGTGAATGGATTGCCTGAGCCCGCGGGTTCGAGACCCGTCTGGGCAACTTGGTGAAACCTCATCTCTACAATAAATCAAAATGAGCCGGGCGTGGTAGCGCGCGCCTGTAGTTCCAGGTACTTGGAAGGCTGAGGTGGAAGGATCGCTGGAGCACAGCAGTCGAGGCTGAGTGGCCGGGAGCCGCCACTGCACTCCAGTCTGGGCGACAGAGTGAGACTCCACTCAAAAAACAAACAAAAATATGTAACATCACTAACATGGCTC
>NW_007026799.1:2383-3174 GCF_000164805.1 Carlito syrichta | reverse complement strand
TGCAAGCAGTTATTTTTTTCTCCTTTTCCTGCTAATAGGCTGATTATTCCTGTCTCATCAGTGCACAATCACCACTGAAAATGGCTTAACTTGGTAAAGAATCATTAGATTATTTTTATAAGAGTAAATCAAGTATAAGTTATCATGCAAACACCAAGTGCACAAGGCATATCGAAATTTATTTTTAATCAACTGCTTTCAGTTATCCTTTTCTCTATCATTTCATTTGTTTATACAGATGAATTGAGCAACCAACTATAATGTAGTCACTGCACCAGGATTAAAATTCTGCCACTATGCAGTTATTGATCTCAGACATCAGTTTACCTCTCAGGAACATATTTTTCTCAGGCATTAAATAAAGTATTTTTCTGGACTATTAATTTTTAAATCTTTAAAGACTATTTTTAAAAAATACTTACCATTTACAAATATACAATTAAACATTTACAGAAGAAATACTATGATACCTGAGATTTGTCTCAAATTATGGAAAGAAAAACTGAAGAGAGGTAAAGATGAAACAGTATTAGCCATGAGTTGGTCATTGTTTAAGGAGGGTAAAGAATGCATGAAGGTTTACTATATACATCTATTTTTGGTATGTTTGAAAACTCCCATAATAAAACAAAATACTTTACTTTTTTAAAAAAGGCTATTTTTATTTCAAAATTTTCAAATATGAAAAGCTTCTTAAGATTTAAAATATATTAAAAGTACAAAGGTTGGAAAGTAAGAAAACTGTCATTGTTTACAGATTTTATGCAATAAAAAATAATTTATAGTCAAAT
>NW_007026799.1:0-944 GCF_000164805.1 Carlito syrichta | reverse complement strand
GCAATGGAACATTATCACAGGTTCATGATGGGACTGAAGAGATTAAAGCAGTGTCTGAGAAAGATGATTTTAACAGCTGTGTGCAGCATAAGTGGGAGGTGATGAGGGGAAGGGACCAGAGCAGGGAGGAAACAGTTACACAGTCACTGAAGTCCAGAAGCCTGTCCCAGAGCTATCATGGATGCCAACAAATGGAAGTGTGAAGCAATGAAGACGCAGCTAACTGCAAAAACTATGAAGAAAATAGGAAAATCCAAGAGCCATTTCTTATATTCATTTAGTTAACCATTTTCACAACCCCTCCAATCACTACATTCAGCATGATGTAGAGATTTAATCAGTGTGCATAATACACCAATCTCCATAGATTGTCATAAGAATAAAATGGGATCATGTATATTTAAAAATTATCTAATTGTAAAAGTTACATAAATATTAATTGTTGCAATTTCCTGGGGAGAAGACAACCATAATAGAAATGCTCTGGCCGAAAAGGAAGAAGTCCTGAATTCAAATTCTGGTTCTGTTTTTATGTAGAGTGTATTTAATGAACTGTAAACAAGTCATTTAACCATTATGAGCAATCAGTTTTAATATGTAAAATGGGTGGCACAATCTCTCATAAGGGCCTCTAGGAATAAACAGAATAATTCACTATAAAATCCATAAGTCTAACTTATGGTGGATAGTGAATGTGTATTGCAGGGGAGGGGGAGGAGACCGGGAAACAGGTCTCCCTTTCAGCTGTTGTTATTGAAGAGAAAGTCAGGAGCATTTTCAAAGAACCATAACAGTCATGCGCTTCTCTGTATTACTTATACTACCCAGTAAGATTGCTGCAATGTCTTAGTTATTATTTTTTTTGAGTTGGAGTCTCACTCTGTTGCCCAGACTGAAGTGCAGTGGCCGCTCCCGGCCACTGCAGCCTCGACCTGGTGGGGTCT
>NW_007026798.1:0-645 GCF_000164805.1 Carlito syrichta | reverse complement strand
ATTTTTCAGTCTACCAGAATTCATATTTCCTTTTATGGATCAGGAGGCTGCGTTTCTGGAGGTGAGTTGGCTTACCCAAAGACTCACAGCTGGCAAGCAAGGGACAAGGACTGGAATCCAGGTGCATCTGGCTCCAAGTTCAAGCACATTCCTCACCTTCAGGCTGCCTCACATGGTGTATCAGACCCATGTCCTGTCTTCAAGAAGCCTCCAGCTGTGAGAAGGCACAGTGATGGCTCAAGGCCATCGAAACAGAGACAGCCAGGAGAATGGAGCTCCCTTAGCAGTGAGCACAGCAGGACCACCAGGCCTAACTCATATCTCTGATATCGGGGCTTTGTGGGCAGCTTTTAAACCACATCACACCCCATAGGCAGGTGTGATGTCAGAGTGTATGTGCTAGAGGCTAGGCTTGAGCACATTCTGGCCTGGGTGCTAAACCTATCTCCTCCTCTTTCTGGATATAAGAAATATTCCACCGGGCTCAGTGGCTCAGCCTGTAATCCCGCGCCTTTGGGAGGCTGAGGTGAGTGGATTGCCTGAGCCCACGGGTTCGAGACCCGCCTGGGCAGCGAGACCTCATCTCTACAATAAATCAAAAAATCAGCTGGGCGTGGTAGCGCACGCCTATAATTCCAGCTACTC
>NW_007026797.1:0-672 GCF_000164805.1 Carlito syrichta | reverse complement strand
TCCGGGAGTCAGCGGTGCTGAGGGAACCCAGGGGGACAGATGAAGGGTGTGGGGGATGCACCTCCGGAGACATGAGGAGGGTTCACCAGGATTTGGGGGAAGGGGACACAGTGGGGGTCTGACCTGCCAGGTTGGCTCCTGCTCGGTGTCTTCATGCTTCCAGACCAGCGTAAGCTCCGGCTTCCTGCCCACGTTCTGGAAGTGGTGGAACCACAGAGCAGTGTCTGGGGTGCACACAATAGTCCTCAGGTCTTGGCTTTGGGTGCCGCCTCCTAATCTCCCCTCTGGACAACTCCCTGCTTGGAGGGGGCCCTCTGGTCTGTCCCACCACAGGAATTCTGGGAACCCTCACAATGCCGAGAGGTCTCCTTTTCTCAGAATCCTGTGGGATGGGCTGCCAAGCCCCAAGGGAGGGGCCAACCTCATGTTGACATGTTGGGGCAGCTGGCTGGGAACTGATCTCCCCATGGCCCTTGTCAATCCCAATGTGGAAGGAATGGTTCCTGGCCCACCCTCCCCAGGACAGGACTGAGGCTGCTATGCTGGCTGAAGAAGGAGGAGGAGGCGGAAGCCTATGGCCATGTGGGACCAGATGCTGTAGACACTGTCTGATGGGGGTGCAAGCAGAAACTGAGGAGGCAGCAGGTCAAGGAGGCCAAGTCCAACACCCAG
>NW_007026796.1:0-3233 GCF_000164805.1 Carlito syrichta | reverse complement strand
ATTTTGCTTTTTATTGCACATTCTATTTGGGATCTCACCTCCCTGTCATTTACAATCCCATGCCATTGGGTTTTATCCTCCTAGTTTTATATTGGGTACTAACTCTGAAGGCAAAAGGAAAACAGTAAAATGGTTTCTCAAAAAATTAAAAATAAAGCTATTATTTGACCCAGAAATCCTACTTTAGGGTATATATATATATATATATTCAAAAACTAAAATAAAATCAGTATCTAAAAGCAATATCAGCACTCTTACAGTCATTGCAGCTTTATTTTCAATAGTCAAGACTTGGAAATAATCTAAGTGTCCACCAACGAATGAATCAATAAAGAAAATGCAACACATGTATGCACGGGAGCGCGTGCGTGCACGCGCACACACACAGTGGAAAACTGTTTACCACAGACTTTAAAAATAAGAAAATATTTTCTTATGTGTGATAACATGGGTGAACCTGCAGGACATCATACTAAGTAAAAAATGAAAGAAAAAGCTAAAATTATAGAAGAAAAGGGTAGAATGTTGATTGCCAGCAGCTGGTGGAGAGGCATAGGAATGGGAAGATGTACTTCAAATGTGCTCATTCATCAGGGGACCTTTGACAACTACTTTAATACTATAATAAATGATTGAGTGTAGCAGGAAACTGGGGAAGGTAGTGGGGCAGGGAGGTGGGATTTACAGTAGTAGAAATGGGGAAGGGTGGGACAACTCATCAATAAGGGTACCTGCACAATAAATATTTGTGTACCTAATTCTGAATTGCACCCCACAATGTTGAAATAAAAACAAAATTAAGTTAAAAAGTAGCTAGCCGGGCTCAGTGGCTCAGCCTGTAATCCCACACCTTTGGGAGGCTGAGGTGAGTGGATTGCCTGAGCCCGCGGGTTCGAGACCCGCCTGGGCAGCGAGACCTCACCTCTACAATAAAATCAAAAAATTAGCCAGGCTTCGTAGCGCACACCTGTAATTCCGGCTACTCAGAAGGCTGAGGCGGAAGGATCGCCGGAGCCCAGCAGGTCGAGGCTGCGGTGGCTGGGAGCGGACACTGCACGCCAGTCTGGGCGACAGAGTGAGACTCCAACTCAAAAAAAAAAAAAAACAGTTGAAATTTAGTATGGCAAGTTCCCTGATTCTCTGAGACCTTACAACTTTTAAAAATACAGACAAAGCTGGGCTCGGTGGCTCAGCCTGTAATCCCGCGCTTTTGGGAGGCTGAGGTGAGTTGCTTGCCTGAGATCGTTGGGTCGAGATCCTCCTGGGCAACTTGACAAGACCGCACTTCTACAATAAATTAAAAAAAAATCAGCCGGGCGTGGTAGCGCGCGACTATAGTTCCAGCTACTTGGAAGGCTGAGGCGGAAGATCGCTGAAGCCCAGCAGGTGAGGCGGCGGTGGCCGGGAGCGGCCACTGCACTCCAGTCTGGGCGACACAGTGAGACTCCAACTCAAAAATAAAAATAAAAAGAAATAAAAATACACTAAAAAAACATTGAAGTAAGAGCATGCTTATGAATATAAAAACAGGAAATTGACTTTTTATGCAACAAAAATGCGAATTGATAGTCTTTACATAGTCAGGATTGTGTTTCATATGTGGCTCAGCCTGTAATCCCGTGCCTTTGGGAGGCTGAGGTGAGTGGATTGCCTGAGCCCGCGGGTTCGAGACCCGCCTGGGCAGGCGAGACCTCATCTCTACAATAAAAATAAAAAATATCAGCCGGGCGTGGTAGCACGGGCCTGTAATTCTGGCTACTAGGAAGGCTGAGGTGGAAGGATCACCGGAGGGCGACAGAGTGAGACTCCAACTCAAAAAAAAAAAAAAAAAAAAAGCTCACACTTGATATGCAAGTGAAAACCTGTCAAACTGTTTACAATATGTTAATGTGAACTTAGAATAAATATAGTAGGGTATCCGATGTCCCCTATCTAGTGTAAGAAATAATAGAGCCATGAAAAATATACGTATGTGTGTGTTAAAAATTTTGCTTTTATGTGGTTTTTATATATCTTGAATAATACCTCTGCCTAGAAATAACTGCATTTCATGTTTGATATATTTCTATGCTCATCGATTTCCTTTTGAAGTCAGAGTCAGCCACAGTGAAATTTAAAATTTCAGAGTTTCTAATTTGATATAGGAATAAATGTAAATAACGTTGGCTCAAAATATGGATGTTAACTAAAAGAAAAGAGATAGGAGCCGGGCTCCGTGGCTCAGCCTATAATCTCGCGCTTGGGAGGCCAAGGTGAGTGGATTGCCTGAGCCCGTGGGTTCGAGAACCACCTGGGCAACTTGGCAAGATCTCATCTATACAATAAATCCAAACTTAGCCGGGCGTGGTAGCGTAAGCCTGTCGTTCCAGCTACTCGGAAGGCTGAGGCGGAAGGAGCGCCAGAGCCCAGCAGGTCCAGGCTGCGGTGGTTGGGAGCAGCCACTGCACTCCAGCCTGGGCGACAGAGCGAGACTCAAAAAGAAAGAAAGAAAGAAAAGAGATCGGCACCGCCTTTCTGACTGATTACTCTAGTCTCAGACAGTAATCTAGAACAAGAAACACGACGTATCTATCTACTGTAAGCAACTAGGAAACCCAACAAAACATATGTAACAAAAGTTGCTACATATTGGAAACAAATATCAAATCACTACTGTTACAAAGAGAAAGAAAAACAATGAGGTGAGCTCTAAAATTATGTCAGCTTCCTGCCTGCAGTTTTCAGGTCACCACACAGAGTAAAACAAACAAACAAACAAACAAGCCTAACTTACATTATTGTAAGATTAAGAAAAAATACATCAGAGTAGAGGAAGTTGAAGGCAATTAGAATTTGTGGAGCAGAATACTGTAGGAGAAGGAGCTATAGAAAAATTGAGATTCAGAAACCTTCACAGAGTTCCCATGAGCCTTTGACTGAGTTCTAATCTGTTCCTATGTGAGAAGAAATTTCTTCAAAGCCAGAAAATCACAATCAGAGAGCAATAGTCTAAAAAATTCCCTGCGTACAAACAGAACAGGGAATACTTCATGTTTTTGTCAGTGCAAATGGAAAGGTCTCCATATAGATATTAGAAAGAACATTTAGATGAATATTACTTCAGTAGCATCAGTATTTGGGCTATACTAGACTTGTAGTAATGCCTGCTCTGAGGACAAGAGGTAGAGAAGTCAACCTCTAGAGTGCCAATTTTTTTCTAAGAAACATGAAAATTCAATTATATATCTAAAGAA
>NW_007026795.1:0-735 GCF_000164805.1 Carlito syrichta | reverse complement strand
TGCTAGCTATAGGGCTATCTAGTTAATTCAACTGTCTAGTAAGCAGGCCAGCTATTTAAGTCAGATAATTAAGTCAGCTGGCTAGCCAGCTGGCTAGCTAGGTAGCGAGCATTTTAAGGCAGCTGTCTAGACAGGCGGATAGCTAATCAAGTCAGCTACTTAAGTCTGCTGACTAGACAGCAAGCTAGCTAGGTAGAGAGCTATTTAATTCAACTGGGTAGTCAGCTGACTAACGAGTTAAGTGAGCTATCTGGGTCTGCTTGATAGCTGGTTAAGTCAAGTAGTTAAGTCAGTTGGCTAACCAGCTAGATAGCTAGGTACCAAGCTAGTTAAGTCAGCTAGCTAGCCAGCTTGCTGCCTAGTAAATTCAGCTAGTTAATTCATCTGGCTTCCCATTTGGCTAGGTAGGTACCTAGCTAGTTAAGTCAGCTGGCTAGCCAGCTGGCTAGCTGGTTAATTCAGCTAGTCAATTCAGTTAGCCAGACAGCTGGCTAGCTACTTAAATCAGACAGATAAGTCAACTGGATAGCTTCTTGCGTCAGTTATTTAAATCAGCTGGCTACCCAGCTGCCTATCTTGGTAGCTAACTACTTAAGTTGGCTGACTAGCCAGCTGTCTAGCTAGTTAAGTCATCTAGTTAAGACAGCTCGCTAGCCAGCTGGCTAGCTAGGTAGCTAGGTAGTTAATACAGTGGGCAAGCCAGCAGTATACATCGGTAGCTTGCTAGTTAAGTCG
>NW_007026794.1:0-846 GCF_000164805.1 Carlito syrichta | reverse complement strand
GCCCGGCACCCGGCACCACCGGTGGCACAGGGAGGCTCTGAGCGTTCGCCCCTCAGAGACACCGGTTCCATTACTGGCTGAAGTCCTCTGTAGAGTCCCAGCGCCACTCTTGCCGTTTAGAGCCTGCCCTTTGGAACTTTGGAGCTCTGGAACTCCGGGTCCACCTTGGCTGTGGCACTCAGCATGAGACCCCAAGCCAGAGGACCCAGACAAGCAGAGAAAAACAGATCTGCTTAAACTGCCTTGCCATTCTCCAGGCAGAGACTTCCATTGCCCCGCCCACCTAGCAATAAACTTTACCTCAGCTCCTAAGGCAACAGTGTGAAACAGGAGACAAAGCCCCACCCCTATGCTCCAACGAAAACAAAAGGGAGAGGCTGGAATCGGAGATCACAGAAGTGACTCTAGTCTGATCGCTTATTCTGACCTATGATTTTATCATTGAAACTGTTGGTCTAGATTACGTTTGGTGTTTACCTTCTGACTTATACTGTTTCTTGATTTTTTTGGCCTGTCTCTGTTTAGCTATCAGTATTCTTTAGGGAATCTTTCTTACCTGTCTTTTTTCACTTCTTCCCAGCCCTGTGTCTCTCTCTCACCTGATAGTTGGTATGTATATCTGTTTTCCCTCTTGCACTTCTCCCTTTCGCTTATTTTGACTTATGATTTTATCATTGTAACTGTTAGTTTAGATCACGTCTGTTGTTGACCTTCTGACCTACACTGTCTCTCGATTTTATTGACCTGTGTCTGTGTAGCTATCAGTACTCCTTAGGCAATCTTTCTTACGTGTCTTTCTTCACTTCTTCCGATCTGTGACTGTTTTTCACCTGATAGCTGGTATGT
>NW_007026793.1:0-872 GCF_000164805.1 Carlito syrichta | reverse complement strand
TTAGGATAGATATTTCTGGTTGATGGAGTGAACCTTTTATCATTATGTAGTGGCCCTCTGTATCTTTTTTAATTTTTGATAGCTTAAATGGTATTTTGTCTGAAATTAGGATCGCGACTCCTCCTTTCTTTGTGTTCCATTCGCCTGAAAAATTTGTTTCCCATCCTCTTACTTTGAGTCTGTGTATGTCCTTTCTAGTGAGATGGGTCTCTTGAAGGCAGTATATTGTTGCCTGGTGATATTTTATCCATTTTGTCATTCTATGTCTTTTCAGTGGTGCGTTTAGTCCATTCACATTCAGACTAATTATTGAAATGTGAGAGTTCATCCCTATCATGGAGTTCTTATTGAGTTATTGTTCTTCCACTTGGTTTTTTCTTTTTTCTTTTTCTTTTTTTTTTTTTTTTGTCTTTCTTTTGCTTTTGGGGTTGGTTCGTGTATATTTTATTCTTTTCCCTGTACTCTTGTGAAGAACGTTGTTCTTTTTTCCTTTTCTTCTGTGTTTAGTACTTTCTTAAGTGTTTCATGTAGAGATGGTTTTGTGGCTGCATAAGTTCTTAGGGATTGGATATCTGGGAAAGATTTTAATTCTCCCTCACTGATGAAGCTTAGCTTGGCTGGGTAGGTTATTCTTGGTTGAAATTGTTTATCCTTTAGGACTTTGAAGATAGGGCTCCAAGCTCTCCTAGCCTGCAGGGTTTCTGCAGATAAATCTGCTGCTATTCTGATTGGTCTTCCATGGTGGGTGATCTGGCCTTTTTCTCTTGCTGCCTTTAGGATTTTTTCTTTTGTGCCTACTTTATTTAGGCGAATTATTATGTGTCTTGGAGTTGGTCTTCTCATTTGTTGTCTTGCGGGGGTTCTCTGAATCT
>NW_007026792.1:2949-3717 GCF_000164805.1 Carlito syrichta | reverse complement strand
CTGTCACCCAGGCTTTCCCACGCATGTTAGATAGAGATGACAGGACTCATTGTGTGCTTGAGTAAGCAGTGGCTGCTGTCGGCCACCACAGGCTTGACCTGCTGGGCTCCAGCGAGCCTTCCATCTCAGCCTTCCAAGTAGCTGGAATTACAGGTGCACACTACCACGCCCGGCTAATTTTTGATTTATTGTAGAGATGAGGTCTTGCCAACTTGCCCAGGTGGGTCTCAAACCCACGGGCTCAGGCAATCCACTTACCTCAGCCTCCCAGCTTATTTTGTGCTTCTAAATGGACCAGAACAGATCTTTTGCTGTCATTTTCACAGAAGGAACAAGAAGGGCAGCGAATCAGAAAGCCAATTTACTTTCAGTAACTTCTGATTTTTCTTTTTCTCTCTAGATTTGTTTTCAGTGAAGTAGAAGTTTGCAGATTCCTTAAATGAATTTAAATTTCAGTGCATAGGAGATGCAGAAATAGATGATGAGATGTGTATAGGTAAGTAAACACAACGTTGTTTGTCATAGCATTCAACATCCTAGCAAAGCCTTTTTCATGGGATGGGATCTCTCTAAAGTTAGTAAAGATGGAAGCCCAGAGTGGTAGTGAAGAGACAGTGTTATGTGAGGATGGGGTTGCTCTGGTCTCCCAGAGCTCTGGTGTTGCCTTCCTTACCCTCCGGCACACAGGAGAAAGCTTGAAGTTGTGTAGTAGAGCTCTCCTCTCCACCTGCCTTTAGTGCTGTTCTTCTGGCTGTATTTGCGATATCC
>NW_007026792.1:0-1345 GCF_000164805.1 Carlito syrichta | reverse complement strand
GCTGGGAGCAGCACTGCAGCCTCGACCTGCTGGGCTCCAGCGATCATCTGCTAAGCCTTCCAAGTAGGCCAAATTACAGGCATGCACTACCATGCCCGGAATTTAAGTACATACATAATCATCAGATCTGGAAAGGCTCCCCAATCACTATTCCCCTACCTCATGTACCCCTTCTCTTTTCCAGCAAGGTCTTTGCAGGAGTTTGCCACTGTCCTCAGGAATCTTGAAGATGAACGAATAGGGATGATGAGTACATTGAGGGAATAAGGAATGTGTTATCAGAACTGGGCTCAAGTCCAGACTATGCCACTTGAGTATTTTGAGCTCTTGAGCAAGCCTCATATTTGTCGACTTTGAAGCCTTTTGTACACGGCAGAGAACTGCCCTGGAGGATAACTTTAGACTGGCATCATTGTTTCTCTAAAGATCCACTGTAATGTCTATAGGTAAGGTATATGACTTAAGGGTAGATCTTTTGAATTATTTCACTTTTGGGGACTTAGATTCTCTACCAGTGGAATGGGAAAAAGGTGCCCTACTCTGCTCCTCCCCCCTTCCACTTTATTAAACCTGTTCAAGATCCCTTTGAGGGCAGGGCTGCTTCTTCATTTTTAATTCTGATGCACCTAACATGGTGCTGGCTACATAGTAGGCACCCAGTAAATAAGCACTTAGTAAATGAAGGTAACTGTGAGAAGCTCTTCAGAGAGAGGCATTATGCAAATATAAGAATCAAATGCTGATCTGGGTGTGAAGTTATGAGAGATTGTCTAACCACAGGAAGCTCTTTTGCATATTCCCCCCAGACACCTCAGATCCCAGGAGTGAACCTTGGTTTGATATCCCCAGCTGGCTCCCCACTGGCTTACTCCTGGGAGGGCCTGTCTCTGTGCAGCAGCAATACCTCAGAAAAATTCCATCAGGGAGCATTTTCTTCTCTTCCCCTACTGACAGTTGATGGTTTGAGCACTGCATTTACCAAGACAGTATGTAGTCAAGTACTTCATGTACATTTTTTCTGTTAACCATCATGATAGTGCTGTGAAGTGGCAACTATATTATCTCCATTTTTCAGATGGAGACATTGAGGTTTACAGAGGTTAAGTAGCTTGTCCAGGATCACACAGTTAAGAAGTAGTATTAAATATGTCTGGATTCGCCGGGCTCGGTGGCTCAGCCTGTAATCCCGCACCTTTGGGAGGCTGAGGTGAGTGGATTGCCTGAGCCCGAGGGTTCGAGACCCGCCTGGGCAGTGAGACCTCATCTCTACAATAAATCAAAAAATCAGCCAGGCATGGTAGCGCGCGCCTGTAGTTCTGGCTACTCGGAAGGCTGAGGCGGAAGG
>NW_007026791.1:0-764 GCF_000164805.1 Carlito syrichta | reverse complement strand
GGGCTCCGGCGATCCTTCCACCTCAGCCTTCCGAGTAGCCGGAATTACAGGCATGCGCTACCACGCCCAGCTGATTTTTTGATTTATTATGGAGATGAGGTCTCGCTGCCCAGGCGGGTCTCGAACCCGCGGGCTCAGGCAATTCACTCACCTCAGCCTCCCAAAGGCGCGGGATTACAGGCTGAGCCACCGAGCCCGGCCCTGTTTCTCTTTTTATTTTGTGAGGGGACAAGGGTTTTGCAGCTGACAAATGTTTAGTACGTATTTTTAAAAGTATCCAGGAATCATGGATTCCACGTTCCTAGGAAACTTCTGAGCAACTTTTTTTTTTTTGTATACAGTGTTTAGAATCCACAACGACAGGGAAAATCAGGATATCTTGCTGAGAACGGAAAGGAAACCGGTTCTAGGAGTTCTCATTAACCGGAATAAACAGGGCCTCTTGATCAGGTTTTATCAGCAATCTGGGCTTCTGGGTCCCTACATTTCTCAGAGATACTTGCTCCGTGGAATCGCTAAATCTGTCATTTCAGATCTACAGGAGCTTTCTGGTCCTCTTGTTACTTGTAATCAAGGATCTGGCCCTCCAAATCCTTTTTTGTTCCAGCAACATCTACGACCAAAATCATGCTCCCCAGAATCAAAAGACACATTGATGGTACAAAATGCCTCAATTCTGGTGATGTCAAACTACAGAAAATTCCTGTGGTGGGCAGATTGGTATTAGGATGTTGGGTTTTGAAGATTCCACATTTTGGGGAGGT
>NW_007026790.1:0-507 GCF_000164805.1 Carlito syrichta | reverse complement strand
AAATCATTAAAGCCATTCTCAAAGACACCACCAGCATATTATTAAAATAATAAGATGACTTTTGGATTATTATTATTTATCCAATGATGCTGAAATAATAACTAGATTTTTTCTGCCAGAAGCCCCAATATTGACATTTTATCTTTAGAATATCTGTTGTCAGAGTACTCCTCTAGGACACAGTTAGAAAAGCCTATACACATCCATACATGGCACTCTCTGAAGGGAATTGCAAGCAAGGACTCATGCCCTTGGCCAGCAGGACTCTTACGTGGACTTTTATTGCCAGCCCAGGTGATCGGATTCAGAGGTCTCTTTGTTGGGGCTGTGGCTGTGTCTTTTTTCAGGAATCTGCTGAGATCTCCATGTCTGGAGAAGAAGAGGAGCCCTGAGGGCTCTTTTCTATACTTGTACTCAATACTTAGGATTTTTTTACTCCTACCTCGTCAGGTCCCTTGTCCATAAAATATCAGAAGTCCCTTGGGAGCTTCCTTCAGTGCCCTGCTT
>NW_007026789.1:0-941 GCF_000164805.1 Carlito syrichta | reverse complement strand
GATTCCCTGTTTTAAAAATGTAAATTATAGCCAGGTGTTTCTCCCTTTCAGCACAGTATTCAATAAATTGCATGAGATATTCAGCACTTTATTATAAAACAGGCTTTATGTTAGATTATTTTGCACAACTGTAGGCTATATTAAGTGTTCTGAGTACATTTAAGGTAGGCTAGGCTAAGCTATGAGGTTTAGTAGGTTAAGTGTACTAAATGCATTTTTGACATGATATTTTCAGTTTATGACTGGATTTATCTGGACATAATCAGACCACAGTCGAGGAACATCTGTAATTGAGTACCTACTACAGTTCCAAAGGTGGACAAGTGGGAAAAGCCAGAGGACGGACCTACTATTCCCAATGGTGACACTTAACCATGATCTTGGACAATCTCATGATCTTGGACAAGTCCACAAACCTCTTTTTCTGTATCTTTCCCAGCCTATCCTGCAGAGACTACAAGAGGTTCAAAGGAAATTGAGTTTAGGAAGGCTTCAGAGTCCTGAAAAAGTAAAAGGTATTAGCACCATTGTTGCTAGGAAGAGCAAGGAAAGGTCCCAGACCACCTCTGCTGTCAATGTGTCATTGATCAATGTTCTGACTGACGACTGTGGTGACGCTCCACTGTTAACACTAATTCAGATATCATTGAAATCATCAGTACAAGTGAGCTATAACAAGGTTCCATGTCATGGGCACGTACACACGGCATTCTTATTGATAAAATCAGTATGGTTTGTATATGGATAATATGGTTGAATTTTGTTGTTACCCCTCCACATATTCATGTGAACCAACTGGACTCTCAGATGTTTTGGTGATTTATTTCTGAATATAAATACCACAGATGGAACTAAAATTGACAAAACTCAAGTTTCCTGGCTTCTGTTTTCTCTTCCTTTTAGTCTCTGCCCTCTACCCTTCACTCAGGAAGAGGGTCACC
>NW_007026788.1:0-641 GCF_000164805.1 Carlito syrichta | reverse complement strand
ATTAACTGTCTAGTTTGCCAGCTTAGCTAGTTGATTTAGGAAGCTGAATAGCTAGCTGAGTTAACTAGCCAGTGGAATAGTTAACTGACATGCTGGCTGACTTAACTAGCTAGCTGGATAGCTAGCTGACTTAAGTAGCTAACTAGCAAAGATGGATGGATAGCTGGATAGCCAACTGACTTAACAAGCTAGTCAATTTTTGGATACACTGCTAGCCATCTGGCTTAACTAGCTAGCTTCCTGGATGGCTAGCTGGCTAGGGAGCCAGTTAGCCAGCAAGTGGGCTGGCCAGCTGGCTAGCTAGCCAGCTTAATTAGGCAGGCTGCTAGCTGGACAGTTGGATAGCCAGGCGGCTTAACTAGCCAGCCCTCTGCTATTCAGCCGGCTAGCCAGTGGGCTTAACTAGCTGGCCACCTACCTGTCAAGCCTGCTAATTGGCCAGGTTAACTTGCCAGCCACCTAGCTAGCCAGTCAGCTAACTAGTTTGTTTAACTAGCAGCCTTAAATAGATAGATATTTGGCTAGCCAGCTGGCTTAACTAGGTAGCCACCTAGATAGTCATTTGTCTAGCCAACTCACTTAACTTGCTGATTTAATTTGGTAGCCAGCCGGTTAGCCAGCTGACTTAATTAGCTAGTTAA
>NW_007026787.1:0-1136 GCF_000164805.1 Carlito syrichta | reverse complement strand
TTATGGGACATCTTTCTGGAAAAACTATTTTTCTTCCCCAAATATCAAGGTGCACTTTCTGCCATAATGTTATCTTTACCCACAAAAGATTTTCTGTGGCCTCCTCCCTTCCTGTCCCCCACCAGTCAAGGATGGTGCTCTTCATTCATCAGACTTCAGAATGACCTACTGAATGAATGAGGAAGGATGCATGGGCCACAGCTGCAAATGTCTGGGAAAAACAGAGGCAAGAAATGAGTGGAGAGGAAGACAAGGTGGGCGACAGAGTGAGACTCCAACTCAAAAAAAAAAAAAAACAACAATGAAAACCTACTGTCCATTTTCTTCTTTATGACTAAAAAAAGGTTATGGCTGAAAATCCTCTTGTGCCAGGGAACACTATAAAAACTATGCAATATTCAGGAAAGCACTATAAATATAGCTGTGAATTTGGACCAAAGATTCCCCTGTGATTACTGTATCAAAGTAAAAGCATTATTTTTATGTTATTTCTATGGATGGTAGAGTGACTTGACATGACACGTTGTTGTTCTGCCTGTCTAACATCTGTGTCTTTTCCTTTAGGTCATTTTTTTTCCTTTAGAAGTTTATCCCTTCCCTGTAAGAGGACATGCTGGAGGGACAGTCAGTGAAAGAGCCCCATATTCCCTTGACCGGGGAATGGACAAAGTTTAGCTCAAGAATTAGACTGAAAAAATTTTCTCCTGAAAGCTGATGTGTGAATAAACAGCATGTGAGCTCAAGGTCCAAAACTCATTTACCCTGATGCTAACACCCAAAAAGACCATCTACTAAGTCTCTGCAGTCTTTCTCACTAAATCTGCCATTTCTTGTTCCTCTTCATGGCTACCAGCTGTTTTTAGGTCTTGGCACACAGAAAAACTTAACATCTGCATGGTACACTGGGGTGAGAGGAGTAGGCTGGTCACAGGCTAGAAGCAATGGGCTAGGTCCTCTCTGCCCCAGAGCTTGACCGGTTGACCCCAGACTCACATCCCTTACCCATCCTAAGCATACAGCTGGCATCAACACAGCTCTTCAGAATCTGATTCTCCAGGTTGTATTCAAACTGAAAGCTACAAAATATCCTTTCGAATAAACTGCTCCTCTACTTAACTTTCAGTAATTTGTTGTGG
>NW_007026786.1:0-774 GCF_000164805.1 Carlito syrichta | reverse complement strand
ATACGGCATTTCCCAACCAGATACACACTTCCAACAAGCAAGCGAAGCCTGTCAGCTCTTAACCGTTAATGCCAAGGAACAACAATTGCTTTTCATAGAAGATGGACATGCGAATCAAAAACCTTTCAGAATTCAACAGGTGAACAAATAATGCTTTGGATAAAATGACATTGAATCGGTCATTTCACCCAGAGTGGAACCATGGAGTTGCACCTTTCTAAACAAGAAACATTGTAAGACAGCTCACCTAGGCATATGCAGTCACAGTAGTAAAATATACATTAAAGAGAAACAGGGAGAATCAAGTATTACAGAAAAAACAAAGCCAGTGTAATACTTAGTACCCTATTCTATTCAGTGCACTTTAGAAGAATGTCTCCGCTGGAAGACGCTTGTTTGCCGGAAACAAAACGGAGGCATTCACGCCTTGCCGGCAAAGGAAGGTGCAGAGTCACTTTAATCGCAATTAGTCACCAGTGTAAAAAGAGAAACCTTTTCACCATGCACTGGTGAATGAAGCATGTCTTGCAACCAATGGGTGTGGATGCTGTTTCAGTCAGTTCGGCACTTGAAGTTGCACTCTCTTCGCCAAAAGCTCCCTGACTGGGACAGCGTATGTACAGGGAAACTCTAAAAATCAGGGATGACAGTACGCACAAAGCTAGCTTAATACAGATGGCAAATGAATAGCATGGCACTGCACCCTGGAATACCCTGTTCGAGGAAGACCCACATTCACCACAACTCTAACATCGGCTCTCCGTGCTTATTCAT
>NW_007026785.1:0-416 GCF_000164805.1 Carlito syrichta | reverse complement strand
AGGGGATTGTCTGAGTTCATGGGGGGTGAGAACAAAAAGGGCTACCTGACGAGACCTCATCTCTACAATAAATCAAAAAATTAGCTGGGCGTGGTAGCTCTTGCCTGTAGTTCCAGCTACTTGGAGGGCTGAGGCGGAAGGATTGCCTGAGCCCAGCAGGTCGATGCTGGTGTGGCCGTGAGCATGCAACTGCCCTCCAGCCTGGGCTACAAAGTGAGACTCTAACTAAAAAAAAAAAAAAACAAAAAACAAAAAAACAAAAACCCAAACCAGAAAATAACAAGTGTTAGTGAGAACATGCAAAAATTGAAACACTTATGCATTGCGGGTAAGGACATAAAATAGCACAGCTACTAGGGAAAATGGTATGGAGATTCCTCAAAAAAATTAAACACTGAGTTATCATAGGATTCAGT
>NW_007026784.1:0-820 GCF_000164805.1 Carlito syrichta | reverse complement strand
GGGAGTATGGCAGTGAACAACAACAAAAGTTTATCTTTAATTGGTGGACTGAGAACAAATATTTAGCAAATATATAAATACAAGTTTATATATTCAGCAAATATATAAGCACAAGTATAAACATATAAATTAAAATTATGTATCTGGCCAAAATAAATAGTATCTAGGGTAGGTACTACAGAGAGATGGATTCCAGGGAAGGGGGATGAAGAGTATTAGCAGGTTGTTTGAGATTAAACTTGTAATTATGGTGATGATACAATTAAGAAGAACAATGGCAGGGTTCTAGAAAACAGCACTGTGCATATGTGGGGGGTGAGTGCTCCAGGCAGAGTGAATAGCCAGAATGGAAGGCAATGAGGCAAGAACATCCATACAGTACTCAGGGAACAGAAAAGACAACAGTGTGTGTGGAAAGAGGGGCTTAGTGTGGAGAGTAGAAGAGAATGAAAGTGGAATGGAAATAAGGCGCTCAGATCGCAGGACTTTGGAGATATTGTGAGGTCTTTGGCTTTTACTTTGAGTAATCCATTACAGTCTTGAATGATATGAACTGACATGATTTAAGAGAAGTTCCCTAGAGGCATGCTGGATTGAGACTGCAGGAAAGTAAGGGCCTGATTAGGAAGACTAATAAAATACCTAGAAATTTATTTACTCAAAGGTGTTGCATCAGGGATTTAAAAAAACACAAGCCCACAGATAACTTTGTATATCCTATAAAGTAAGAACGATTCTTACATGTTGAAGTAATCTTTAAGTAGAAAATGAAACACAAGAGAAAGGGGAGGAACAAGAGAATGAGGAAGAAGGGAAGGAG
>NW_007026783.1:0-756 GCF_000164805.1 Carlito syrichta | reverse complement strand
TAACTGTAGCTAAAGCCGACCCAAAAGAATGCAGCCCAGTCCAAAGTACATGCTGGGCTCTCAGGAATGTGACCCAGCCCAAACTCTGTGCTGGGCCACTCTCGAAAATCATCTTCACCATTGAAAAGCTGCAAACAGCTCTCCCTAAGTATATTCTTTTAAATCTTACACAGATGCTTGTACCATATAAAAGGCTCCCAAATGTGACCTGAGTTTGAATTATATCTAATACCTAGGCCGAAACCGCAGTTTATGGGAAACAGGAACAATGGGTTTCTAGAGTCAGCTATGCCTGTCACAGTCACAGAGTCTTCAGCTTAGGCCAGCAGAGTTCCTTTAGGTTGTTCTTGTGCTGCATGGCAAAATGGGGAGGAAAATGGGGTCTATGGCTCTCGAACACGTCCTAGCGGTCTCGAGGTCCACGGCCCTCCCTGATCCCTAACGCTCAGTGGGCCTCCGTGGCCGGCTCCCAACAGGCTGGGAGTGGCCAAGGAGAGAACAAAGCCTACAAGTCAGGGCAGGTCAGAGTGGTGATCCTGGGACATGGAGTGGTCTCAATTCCAAAGACAGTGACAAAACACTGAAGGGACACTCACCTGAGTGAGAAGAGCTTGAGTCCTCATTGAGGTTCTTGGAAAAGGCAGAGATGGGTAAGGAGGATTCCAGCGGCCAGCATAATCTCAGAGACCTCCACAGCCAGCCCTGGACTCTGTGGGTCATCCCTGAAAGCTAAGAGAAGAAGTCAGGGAGGTCAGG
>NW_007026782.1:0-864 GCF_000164805.1 Carlito syrichta | reverse complement strand
TTTTGACAAAGGATCAAGGCCAGGATGAGGATTCAGCCTCGTCATGCTAACACTTGGGAGGCTAGGCTAGCAGCCGGCCAAGACCATGGATCCAAGATGCACCCAGGCAACTCGGCGAGTCCTCGTTTCTACGCTCCATCCCAAATCAACTGGGTATAGTGGCATGCATCTGATGTTCCAGCTCCTCAGATGGCCGGAAGGCTTGCTGGAGCCCGGAGGGCCGAGGCTGCTGTGGATGGGAATGCACCACCACCGTCCAGCCTAGGTGACTGAGTGAGACACCGACTCAAAAAAAAGGAAGAAAAGAAGAGCATCCATTTGTGTATGGAGTGGGGACGATCGTGAACAGACAGAGATCATTTGGATAGGAAGCCCCAGCCTTGGGCCAAGAGTTCCCAAAAGACGGTGGATCATCAGAAAATCGTCTTTGAGAGGCCCAGGTGGGGAAATGCTGGAGCCCGGGAATATGAGACCAGCCTGGGCCACATAACAACATCTCGTCACTCTGCAGAACACAAACACTGGAGTCACGTGTAGTGGTGCCCACAGGCCTGGCTACATGGCAGTGGTGATCTACATCCCAGGGCATTCCTTTGCATTGCTGCAGCATTGCCAGACCACTTTATTCACTCTGTGCCTGATGGCCACCCTAACTCGATGCCATCTGTTTCATGAGCTCACATTATCTTTACCATGAAGCACGAGTGTGGAGGGTGGAGACAGGTCTTCTGGGATGCGTGGTTTCAGGTTCAGTGGCCACCTTTGAAACTTCCCGCAAACGACAGGAGGGAAAGTGACTTTTTCTCTCTCATCCCTGTGGAAGACACCTAGTGCTGGGTGGCAGGGGTGGTGGTGGTGGTGGTG
>NW_007026781.1:0-784 GCF_000164805.1 Carlito syrichta | reverse complement strand
TAACTAGGTACCTAACTGGCTAGTTATTTGGCTAGCTGACTTAATTATCTAGCTGACTAGCTAGTTGATTTATCTAGCTATTTGACAAGCAACCTGACTAGTTAGCTGATTTAACTAGATAGCTGAATAGTTAGCTGAGATGTTAACTGACTTAACTAGCTAGCTGGCTAGGTAGCTAACATAACTAGCTGACTAGCTGGTTGGCTGGCTAGCTGGCTAGCTAGCTGACTTAACTAGCTAGCTACTTTGTTGGCTAGATGGCTGGCAGTTGGCTTAACTGGCTAGCTACCTGGTTGCCTAACTGAATAGGAAGCCCAGCTAGCTAGATAGCAGACTGTCCACCTTGCTAGCCAGTTGGCTTAAATAGCCAGCCGTCTGACTGAACAGTGGGATAGAAATCTGGCTTAACTAGCCAGCCACCCTGGTGTTCATCTGCCTAGAGAGCCAGCTTAATTATCTGGCCACCTACCTGACCAGTCTGCTAACCAGACATCTGAATATACCAGACACCATGCCAGACAGCTGGCTAACCAGTTGACTTAACTAACTATCTTAATTTGATGGCCATCTGGCTAGTCAGCTTGCTTAACTAGCTATCCACCTACCTAGCCAGTTGGCTAACCAGCTCACTTAATTCGCTGACTTAACTATATAATCAGTAGGCTAGCCAGCTGATTTAATTAGCTAGCTACCTACATACACAGGTGACTACCCAGCTGAAATAACTAGCTGACTTAACCAGCTAGACAACTGGCTAGCCAGGTTATTAACTATGTAGCTATCT
>NW_007026780.1:0-747 GCF_000164805.1 Carlito syrichta | reverse complement strand
CAGCAGATTACGCGCAGAAAAAAAGGATTCAAGAAGATCCTTGGATCACAAAAAAAAAGCCCGCTCATTAGGCGGGTTAAATTCCCGGGTATATAAAGATGTCCATAGGATAGTGATAAGTGAAAAATGCCAGGTTAGAAAGCATATAATATCTTTAAAGAATAATAACATACAAGCCTGGAAAAACCTCTGAATGGCAGCATTGTGTGTTACTTTTTCTCTTCTTTTGTGCATGTTTTTATATTTTTCTTTTTCCCCCGGGGAATATAGAACAGAAAAGCGTTTGTTAACTTTTCAGGAAAGTGATCACATCATAGAAATTGAATATATAAGTAACAATGGCATGCTTTAAATCTTCCAGTTTTTGGCCACTATCTTCTAACTCGAAAGCTGAAAAATGCCACATTATCACCAGCCACAGCAAAAGCTTATATACATTTATGAAACAAGTCCAACTTAAGCCCTTTTTAATTCAAATATGACTTTTCCAATATATCCTTCTAAATTCAGCCTGAGAACTCCCCTTCAATCTGTGATTCTTCCACAAGTTTGAAGTGGTGTGACACTGGACAAGTTTTTGAATCTCCAGAGTGAGGCCTTAGAATGCTTTTCTCTGAGATTTTTCTGCAATAAAAGTACACAATTTGGTGACTCTATGTTGAGGGACTGTTAGGAACTGTTACCTGATCAGAGTGGTGTCTCCCCCAGAATGTCTGTGAACGCTGTAATGGTTATCATAGCTAGGGC
>NW_007026779.1:0-1019 GCF_000164805.1 Carlito syrichta | reverse complement strand
CCTTTTGTGGTGGAATCTAGGAAAGAAAATACTGTCATTAATAGAAACTGTAATAATGACACATGAATACAAGAACTTTGTACTTGAAAATTAATCTACAGAATTTTTGACCTTCTCTATTACTAAAATCTCTACTTTTTAATCATAAAACACAAATGGGGATTTATGACCCTTGTCAGTCCCGCAGGTCTGGCTCATGTGAGAAAAAAAAGTCTAATCAATAGTCTACAAATGTGTACAAAAATATAGTTAGATTGAATAAGACCTAGTATTCAAATGAAAAAGGCTGGCTATAAAAAAACATTGTCTATTTTTAAATACCGAAAAGAGTGGAATTAGAATACACTTTTCATAAAGAAATAATAAATGCTTGAGGTGATACACACCCCAAGTGCACTGATTTGATGATTAAACATTGTATGCCTGTATCCAACATCACATGTGCCCCAAATATTTATAAATCTATCATATAATTCTTGTACCCATAAGTAAAAATTAAAGAATTAAAAATTGAGACCTATGTAGAATTCAATGTAGTGTAAACAATTGAAGAGTATTTAGTCATTATTTAATAGTTTGGGGGTATTGTTAAATTGTGAATTCTCAGGTTCTTAAAAATTATTTGTCCTTTAAATAATAATGTATTGAAAATTTTAAGTCAGTTATATTGAGAGATATCTGACAGATTGTTCCTTCAATTTTAATTGAACAATTTGGATTGTCACAAATGCATACAATGATGTAGCCACTAGAGAAATCATAATATACAATGTTCTAGCACCGTACATCCCTATCGCAGTCCATTCTTCTTTCTAACTTTGGCTTCTGATATTCACTGATCTGTTTTGTGTCTTACTGATTTTGTGATTTAGAATCTTATGTAATTTAATAAAAAAGTTGTTTTTATGTCTGGCATCCTTTAGTGAACTTACCACTTAAGAATCATTTGTGGGCCAGGCTCAGTGGCTCAGCCTGTAATCCCAGCACTTTGGGAGGCCGAGGCGAGTGGATTGCCTGAG
>NW_007026778.1:0-769 GCF_000164805.1 Carlito syrichta | reverse complement strand
TGGGCACCCCTATTGATTTTATGTGCTTCCCCTTTCCTTCCCCTGTCAGTGTTCTGCCACTGCCAATTCCTTTCTGTAGTATTATGATAGATGTTCAGGGTCCACTTATGAGTGAGAACATGTGGTACTCAGTTCTTTGTCTCTGTGGTAGATCACTGAGTGTGATATACTCCAAATCCATCCAAGTTACTGTGAAGTCCATAGTTATGTTCTTCTTTATGGTTGCAAAATATTCCATCGTGTATATGCACCACATTTTTAAAATACAGTTTAGTTTTGATGGGAAGCATGGTTGGTTCCATGTTTTTGCTGTTAGGAATAGTGCTGCAATAAACATGTATGCACAGTTATCTTTTTTTGTAGAATGATTTGAGTTCCTCTGGGTATATTCCCAGAAGTGGGATTGCTGGGTGTTATGGAAGGTCAATTTCTAGTTCTTTTAGGAATCACCACACTGTTTTCCATAGAGGTTGAACTAGTTTGTACTCCCCCCAAAAGTGTAGAAACGTTCCCCTCTTTTCTCCTCATCCTTGCTAACATCTGTTTTGTTTGTTTGTTTGTTTGTTTGTTTAATAAATGATGGCCATTCTTACTGGGGTTAGGTGGTATCTCAATGTGACTTTGATTTGCATTTTTTCAATTATAAGTGAGACTGAGCACTTTTTCATGTGTCTGTAGGCTGCTTATATGTCTTCTTTTGAGAAGTGTCTATTCATGTCTTTTGCCCATTTTTAACAGATTTTTTTTTCCTTTCAGCATGTTTGAGTTC
>NW_007026777.1:0-839 GCF_000164805.1 Carlito syrichta | reverse complement strand
AAGAGCGACCAACTATTTTATCTTCCAAATTGGGAAAGCAGACATAAACTGAGGTTGTTCCATATAAACCAGAATGTAAAATGACTGCTTATACTACTTTATGGGAATATCTCAACCACTATCTTGTACAATTACATTTTAAGTAAAGGACTAGTGACAATGAAGTTAGGACTGTGTAGCAGTTTCTGGAAATCAAATTTAGATGTCTTCATGTCCAAGAATTTTAAAAAGTCAAGAATATAAATGCTATTATTTTATTTGGTGATCATTTCTTTTCAATGTAACATTGAAGAAAAAATTAAGATGAGTTTTTGTTTCTTTTTGTTTTGTTTTGTTTTTGCCAATGGCTGCTGCTGCTTGTTTGCTTGTGTAATTTATTTTTAATTAGCGATATACTACTTGGGAGTCATTGAGTGACTTGCTATTTGTTGTGTTGGAAATGAAATAATCCTTAATAGTTTTAAAACACCGATAATCCCTAAATGTATTTAAACTAATTTAAAAGATTTTTCTCCCAATTTTTGGTGTTTAGTTGGTATTATGCACAAAATGAAAAGGAAAAGATAATTATATTACTTAATATGTCGTGTACTTTTACCTGCTTCAGTGAGTGAAAAAATGACTCATTCTATTAATAACAACTTTTAATTTTCACAAGTTTGGTCTTTTGAAATAATTGCTAAAGGGGCAAATTGCATTGTTCTTTAATCACAAATTGAGGGAGACTAGGGAGATTTGTTATTGTTTCATTTTATTCTTCCAGTAAACTTTATTTTTATTACATTAAATTATATTATTAAAGGCCCCAAGGTATCCATACATTTTGTTTAATGACACAC
>NW_007026776.1:0-873 GCF_000164805.1 Carlito syrichta | reverse complement strand
CAATCTACTCACCTCAGCCTCCCAAAGTGCTGGGATTACAGGTTGAGCCACCATGCCTGGTCCATCACTCAGTATTATACACTAAGTCTATTCAAGTCGCTGTGAAGTTCATAATTTTGTCCTTTTTTATGACTATGTAATATTCCATCATGTATGTGTACCACATTGTTTTTATCCAGTCCTTTTTGGATGAACAACATGGTTGGTTTCATGTTTTTGCTGTTGTGATTGGCATGTGCAGGTATCTTTTTCATAGAGTGATTTGAGTTCTTCTGAGTATATTCCCAATAGGGGGATTGCAGGGTAGTATGGAAGGTCAATTTTTAGATCTTTTAGATATAGTCACACTGTTTTCCACAAAGGTTGTACTATTTTACACTCCCACCAAGTCTGTAGAAGCATTCTTTTTCCACACATCCCCTCCAGCATCTGTTGTTTCTTGAGTTATTGATGATGGCCATCCAGACTCGAGTTAGGTAGTATCTTACTGTGGTTTTAATTTGTGTTACTTTGGTGATTAGTGAAGCTAGCATTTTTGTATGTATCTGTTGGCTGCTCGTATGTCTTCTTTTGAGAAGTATCTATTCATAATTTTTGCCCACTTGGTAATGGGGCTTCTTTTTTCTTTTGTGCATGTTTGACTTCCTTATAGATTCTAGATGTTAGGTCTTTGTCACATATTCATTTGGCAAGTATTTTTTTCCCAATCTGTGGGCTGTCTCCTGCTCTCTTGATGATTTCTTTGGCTTCGCAGAAGCTTGTCAGTTTGATGACGTCCCACTTGTCTATCTTTTCTCTTATGATATGGGTACTTGGGGTTTGATCACAAATTGATTGCCATTGCTAACTTCCGTAAGTGTGTCTCCTGCATTT
>NW_007026775.1:0-3549 GCF_000164805.1 Carlito syrichta | reverse complement strand
AAAAAAACACTTCTACACTGTTGGTGGGAGTGTAAACTAGTGCAACCTCTGTGGAAAGCAGTGTGGCAATTCCTAAAAACTCTAAAAATCTACCTTCCATATGACTCTGCAATCCCCGTACTGGGAATATACCCTGAAAAACTCAAATCACTCTATAAAAAAGATACCTGTACACATATGTTTATCTCAACGTTGTTCACAATAGCAAGTACAACCATGTTGCCCATCAAAAGAGGACTAGATTTTTTAAAATGTGGTACATATACATGATGGAATACTACGCAGCCATAAAAAAGAACAAAATCATAAATTTTGCAGCAACCTGGATGGAACTAGAGTCTATAATACTGAGTGACCTCTCACAGAAACAAAGATCCGAGTATCACATGTTCTCACTCATATAATGGACCTTGAACATCCAATGTAATACTATAAGAAAATGACTGATGGTACTGGGAAGCTATTGGCGGGGGAGATGGGATTAACAGTAGCAAATATCTGTCTGGGGATGGGGAAACAACTCTTATCAACAGGGTGCCTGAATGAAATGTAATTGTATACCTAATCCTTAACTGTACCTCACAAAACCATAATAAAAAATATCTTTTAAAAAAGACCTTGCTTTTTAACCTATTCTGAACAATTGCATACTGCTCTTGCAATCTCTACTTTAGAGAAGGAAATACATTTATTTTGCTAAGTAAATTTATCCCCCCCACCTCCCTCATGTTCCTCTTTTCTTCCTTCTTTCTGTTTTTCTTGTAGTTTAAATAACCTAAATCTGTTCTTGTTGGATATCAAAGATGAGTGGAGAAGGGGAATGAAAATGGCCTTCTCTGGAAGCTGTGTGTATTATCTATATGACTTCTCATTTATAATGATTTAAGTAAATGTGCCTATTACCCCCATAAAATATCCCACTTCAGTTTTGTATTGCTATTTCAGAGATAGCATCATAGGAAGAGAATCTAATATCGTCATTTGGGTGTTCTGTGCTCTGGTCACTGAACTCTGAATCTCCCTTACCCCTCCTGTAAAACTAGGTTTTACACATAGAATTTTAGTGAGAATAAAATTAGTCAATTATGTGGATGCATTTTGCAAACTGTAACATTCAAATAGAAGTTAATTGTTCATACTTTGACTTGGCAAAATGCAGAATAACTAGTCCTGCAGTGAGATTCACAGTTGTTGATGGGTTTTTTATCTTGTTCAAACGTTATGGCTTTTCAACTGGAATGGCACTAACTCTGCAAACTATAACAACCCTGAAAAAATATTTCGAGGTCTTCTTTTGGGTTATGTTCCTATTGGTTCTTCCAGAGTTTGGAATAAGATTTCTGATTATAACACTGAGTATTGACAATACCTCCCATGACCTTAATCTTTGAACTCCTCTAAGATTCCACTTCTTGTTTGCATTTTCTTTTTCTTTAGTAATGTAAATATAAATTTTAATTCAGGTGTGTAGGATGAAGTGTATATTTTCTTTTTGTTAAAATGGATGTGGTATATAAATTGAGTATTTATGTCTCATTATTTTGATAACATGCAACAAATATCCCTGCAACTGTGTTTAATATTTGTTTTAGGAAATTTGCCACTGCAGACAAACTTATTTTAGACTGATTTCTCTGAAAACAGTGAATTAAATAGGGGGAAACACACAACATTCTAAGGTAATATATTATCTAAGTTCATGGGAGCTCTGTGTTTTTTAAAATTTTCTTTGTATTCATTGTTTGTTTCTATACTCTGTGTAGTAACTGACTTCTAGACATAGTAACGGGGCTTGTTCTGATTAAGTTATAATTCCAAGTGAAGTGATAGCAACAAATATTTTTGGATGTTTGTTGTGACACCTAAGTTAGGCAAGTTACTTCTCTTTTTTCTTTTCCGTGCTCTTTCTTTCCTAACAAGGACGCAGTGATACATAGTTCACAAGCCTACTCAGGGGAATAAATGAGATGATGTATGTAAAAGTTCAAACATTCTAAAATTGAAAAGTATCATGCTGGTGCTAGCTATCATAATATTGTCTATAAAAAGAGACAAAGTGTGATGTCCAGACCTTCAGGAATGTTTTACAAACTTTTCTTCAGGTCTTTGAATTAGCTGGTAGAAACAGAGTTTTAGAACAGGGACATCATTTGATAGCCTATGATGCTTCTTCGAGACTGTGGAAACTGACGTCTAGGGACGCTGAATGAGGTTTAAAGGACATAGAGATAACTCAGAGAATTGGTCATAGACTCAGGCTTCCTGGTTGCCTTCTTGGGCTCCATTCTCTGCTTTCTGAATACAGCCTGGCTACTATTTGACCTCCCCAAGTGCTGTGATGTCTTTTGAGTGAGAGTGACATAATATCAGTAGCATTCACCCTCCTCCAAGAAATGAAGGACTCTTAGAGAGCCATTTCCATTTTGCTTTCTTTTTCCTCTCATCTTTGCCTCCCAAAGTGCTGGGAACACAGACTGAGTCACCATGCCTGGCTGATATTTAAAATATTATATTTAGCAAAACCTAAAGAGACAAAAATAAATCTACAATAGAAAAATGGAAAAAAAAAAACAAAACTATAGAAATAGAATCCCCAGTATTGATAGTATTTTCTTTTGTAGAATCTGAAAACCAAATTGTTGTCTCAGGGCCATTTGTATAGGTCAATTCACATCATGCCCAAATCAAGGTATAACTAGTTTTAGTGTTCTTGAAGATAGTCTCAGCTAGGACCAATGATGAAGAACATTTTAACCCAGATATTCAAGTGATGATAACAAAAATACAATTAGATTTACTGCCTTACCTGTCTCCTCAGATCCTGTGTTTATGTGTGTTCTCTCCATCTAGAATCATAGAACAGACAGACATCTACCATAAGAAAATGGCCCATGTTGACACACTTCTCTGGGAGGTTATACTCTCCCAATATTTAGCCCATGGGTTAGTGAATCTAGAACCTACCATGTATTCTTCTAGGCATTGATATGTAGCAGTAAATGAGAGACAACCCTTGCCCTCAAGGAGCTTGAAACCTCATGGGCATTGTAGAAAATCAACTATGAAGAAATATGATAATTTTATATGAAGAAGAATAAGCAGCATAATATGGTAGACAGTGATTTCCAGGGTCTGCTTTGGTTGGGGTGGTCAGGGAAGATGATACCTGAGTTGAGAACAGAATTCTCAAGAGAAGACAGCACACATGCTGGGGCCCAGGGATGGGGGACAGCCTGGCTTATTCTATGTGGGGGAACCCACTTTTCTCCTCTCTTCTCACATTACTACACTTGTTACCCTTACTCGCCCATCAACAGTCACAGCTCATGATTGTGCTTGCAAAAATTAAGGGAACAAGAAGAGGACTTTTCAAAGTTTCTTTCATCATACCTAAGCACACTGCTATTATCTACTCTGCTTTTGCTGTGTTCCTATGTAAAAATTGCAGCCCTCGTAAAGGCTGCCTCCTTCCCATGTACATGAGGTCCTAGAGTCTGTCCCCTTCACTGCTCCTACAGTACTCCACCTAGGCTCTTCTGCATCATCAAA
>NW_007026774.1:0-752 GCF_000164805.1 Carlito syrichta | reverse complement strand
GCTAGTAATCAATTCAGCTAGCAAGTCAGCTAACAATTCAGCTAGATTGTTAAGTCAACTAGCTACTCAGGTTGCTAGCCAACTAGTTACTTAAGTCTGCTGACTAGTCAAATATCTAGTCAGTTATCTAGTCAGCTAGATAGTTAAGACAACTAGCCAGGTAACTAGCCAGTTACCTAGCTAGTTAAGTAGCTAGCTAGTTAAGTAGCTAGATAACTATATAGCTAGATAACTTGTTTGTTAACTAGCTATGTCAGCTAGACAGCCAGCTAGCTAGTCGGCTTGCTTGTTAAGTCAGCTAGCAAATCAGCTATTTACTTAGTTAACTAGTCAGCTAGCAACTCAGCTAGATGGTCAGCTAACTAGTGAACTCCCTTGCTTTCCATCAGGTTAGCTAACTAGTAGGCTCGCTCTCCTGCCAACTGGTCAGCAAACTAGTAGGCTCTTTTGCCAGCCAACAAGTCAAGTAACTTGTCAGCTTGCTCGAAGGCCAACAGGTCAGCTAACTAGTTGCTCACTAGTCAACTAATTAAGTCAGCTCATCAGTCAGCTCACTCGCTGGCCAACTAGTTATGGCAGAGCAGGCATAGGCTCAGTCACCAGCTGACTAGTTAATTCAGCTGACTAGTCGGCTCACTAGTCCACCGACTAGTTATGTCAGCTCACCTGAGGCTCACTTGCTGACCGACTAATTAAGTTAGCTAACTGGTCAGCCTACTAGCTGGAACACTACTTAAGTAAGCTAACCAATC
>NW_007026773.1:0-1054 GCF_000164805.1 Carlito syrichta | reverse complement strand
TTTTTAGAATGTTGACATTCCCTTAACAAGCTTATACATTAGCCTTCTTGAAAAGTTACTTGTTTTGATTTTGGGAGTAATTATCATATATACCTGAGCATTTATATATAGCAGAAGGTAAAATATATGCCATTACTGTAGCTTGCAAATATCTATAGCTTTTACTCTAATGGTTTATGCTATCCCTCTCTGCTGTATTCCCAATGCCACTAGCCAAGACCAAATAGTGTTCCATTAACTCAACTGATTAAGCTCTACTCCCTAATTTTTTTGCTATAGTATTTCATCATGTAATCCATCCTTTGCTTGATTCATGAAAACTCAAATTTGAACATGTCGCCTCTTCCATGGCTCTGCATCACATAGAGAATAAATACGAAATTTTCCAATTAAAAGATCTTTACAATCTGTCATCAGGCTACCTTTTCTAGGGTCTATGTTGGCCACTGTTCTCTTCCACTTTCCTGGATAGTTTAATTCCTAGCTGCTATGAATTAAGTCCAGGACACACTTTTCACACTGCTCCATCACATTTTTGTATAAGAATAGCAGCCTGTGCTCAGATGCGGAGGTCCAGTCTCCGCTGATCAGGGTCTGAGTTGGGGGGAGAGAATGAGAAAAGAAAGAGACAGAGAAACAGCAGGATTGGGAGGGTCCTCTCCCAGGTAGCTGAGAGAAAGAGAGAGAACTTTTCAGTTTTATCCCACGCCTCTTATATAGGACAAATTTCTCACAAAGGAAGGCCAAACCATACAGGCAGGATATGTTAATATCTGAGTTAAATCACACAAGCAGAGTAAGTATCAATGACTAAACTATGCATATCTTAACATCTATGCTAAGCAAGGCAATCACTTAGGATGAGCAGGTTCCTGGCCAGACTTGGCACCCCTTGGCTATCCATAGAAATCCATAGAAAATTCATAGAAATAAAACATCAGGGAAGACAAGGGAAATGTGGCTTAGTTCCTTGAACATAAGTCAAAGAACACGAACCTTGTCAGCTTGTGTTCTTGGTTTCCTTCACTCAGAATGTTATTTGATTTCAATTCTC
>NW_007026772.1:0-1439 GCF_000164805.1 Carlito syrichta | reverse complement strand
TGACCGTCTACTCTGTGCGACAGAGTTAGACTCTGACTCTAACAAACAAACCACAAAATAAAATTTTAAAAAACTTTGAAAAATGAAACATGAATAATGTTGGAAAAATCATGAAGAAAGAGGCATTGCGTATGTTTATACTGTTAGAAGTGTGAGTTAGGCTTTACAATTGTGAAACACTGTGGGGTTAGCTGTTCATGTGCTAACAGCCTACAGTATAGAAACTGCAATCTTAGGAATACATTTGAGAGAAATCATCCCCTATGTAAAGAAAAGAGATGGACTATAATAGTTATGACATCATAGTTTCAGAGCTACGTTCTCAAAACCATACAAATCTTCATCCACGAGTTTCAAAAACATATTTGAGAGTCATCAGAAAATGACGAAATATGAATAACGTACATTCACATGGCTGCATGTAGGAAACCAAATGTTTCTCAAAACCAAATTCATGCTTAACATGATATGATCTCCTATACTGCGATAAAAGAAGTAAAACAAGCTACTTTTTTCGAAATACAGGCAAATAGGCTAAAATGAGGTTAAAATATTATACCTTGATACTTAAGTTAATATTTACCTTCAGCTAAATGCCAGAAATTTCGTTTTTTTAGTCAGATAGTAAGCATAAAAAGAACAATTTTATTATGATTTTGGTATGCTTCCTCCATTAAACACTTAAGGTTGTATGATTGCCAACTTAGAGAATATAATGAAGAAACTTATACCCCTTTACTAATGAATATAGAAAAGACCAAAATCACCTCAATTGCTTTTTCTAACAATAGGCACAAAAGCAGTGTTCTGTTTAACTTGGTTGTCGCTAAGACTTTGTCATGCCTGTGTACATCAGTGATATTGGTCTGTGGTATTCTTTGTTTTTACTTTGCGTGTGTCTGTCTTGTTTTCCTATCAGAGTCGTTCTGGGCTCATATAGTCAGTTGGGAATTATTTCTGCCTCTTCGATTTTTGTGAAGAGTTTAAATGAAACTTATATTTGCTTTTCAACTGCTTGGACAAATTCAGCTGTGAAGCCATCAGGCCCTAGGCTCTTTCTTCCTCCCTCTCTCTTTTCGTTACCTTGCTTTCTGCTTTGCTTTGTTTTGTTTTGTTTTTTGAGTTGGACTCCCCATCTGTTGCAGGCTGAAGGGCAGTGCACTGACCATTCTTCTGCTTTGGATCCTCTGCTTTATTTTACACAAAACTATTTGCTGAGTCAAAGAAGGGGTGAATCATGAGCCTTCACTCTTCAAGGGAATGTTGGTGCCCCTAAAGAGGTTACAATTATGAAAATGGCTTAGGTAATCCTATGATCGCAAGACACAGAGTGAAGTAAAGACTAATGACGCCACTGGATGGAAATCAGGGGGAAAATCCAAATAGGTTTACTGAAAAGAACTAAAGAAATCTTTTATTCTCAGTGAAGTGTTCTAATG
>NW_007026771.1:0-309 GCF_000164805.1 Carlito syrichta | reverse complement strand
GGAGTCTCACTCTGTCACCCATACTGGAGTGCAGTGGCCGCTCCTGGCCACTGCAGCCTCGACCTGCTGGGTTCCTGCGAGCCTTCCACCTCAGCCTTCCAAGTAGCCAGAATTACAGGCATGCACTACCATTCCCGGCTGATTTTTTGATTTATTGTAGAGATGAGGTCTCGCTGCCCAGGTGGGTCTCGAACCTGCAGTCTCAGGCAATCCACTTTTTAAAACATGCACAAGACTCGGATGGCCTCTGTGCCAAAGAAGATGCAAATAAATACACAAAAATATGCTTGATGTGGTCAGCCTCCATGG
>NW_007026770.1:0-724 GCF_000164805.1 Carlito syrichta | reverse complement strand
TCAGCTAGCATATAATTTTGTTACTTAGCTAACTAGTCGGCTAGCAACTCAGCTAGCTGGGCTCCCACGTTTTCCATCAGGCTAGCTAACTAGAAGGCTCGCTTGCATACAAACTGGTCAGGAAACTAGTAGGCTCACTCACCGGCCAACAGATCAACTAACTTATTGGCTCGCTTGAAGCCCAACAGATCAGCTAACTAGTCGTTTGCTCACAGGCCTACTAGTAAGTCAGCTCAACTGTCGGCTCATTCGCTGGCTGACTAGTTATGGCAGAGCATGCGTAGGCTCATTTACTGTCCAATTAGTTAATTCAGCTGACCCGTCGGCTCACTTGCCAGTTGACTAGTTAAGTCAGCTCAGCTGTTGGTCACTCTCTGGCCGATTAGTTAAGTCAGCTACACGGTCAGTCTACTAGCCGGCTCACTAATTAAGTAAGCTAACCAATTGGCCGACTAGTGGGGCAATTTGTAAGCCGACAAGTTAGGTCAGTTAATTAGTCGGGAGACTAGTTAAGTCAGCTAAGTTGTCGGCCAACAATTTGACCGACTAGTTAGGTCAGGAAACTAGCCAGCCAACTACTTAACTGAGCTAACTAGGGGGCCAACTCATCAGTCAACTAGTTAACACAGCTAAATAGTCAGTCGACTAGTCTGCCAGCTAATTAACCCAGCTAACAGGTCAGCCGAGTAGTCTGTTAACGTGTTAAACCAGTCAACTAGTCAGA
>NW_007026769.1:0-864 GCF_000164805.1 Carlito syrichta | reverse complement strand
CTCGAATTCCTGGGCTCAAGTGTTCCTTTCCCCTTGGCCTTCCTAAGGGCTGGTATTACAGGCATAAGCCCCTGTGTCCTGCTTAAAAAAAAAAAAGTACTCCTTATTCTGCTTTTTAAAATGTTTTAACTTTCTAAGGATCTTTGGAACAACAATTTTGCTATTGAGAACTCATGGAGATGACTGCAAGTCATATGCATGCATATACATGAATTGTAAGTATCCAAGAAGTGTTTTCTGAATGACAAATAACAGAAGCATTACTTCATGGATTAACAAATGCCACAGGTCAAATTATGCCTCTCTCTCCCTCTCACCCCCAACAAAAACAAATGTCAAAATGACATGAAGCAGACACTGAAAAAACAATCTGTAACAAAGGTGCTGTGTTCCTTACCATGTGAAAAAAGGAGTCCTATTTTACTTAAGAATAGCATCACTGAATTCACAAAACCAGTCACCACTTTCAAATGCTTGTGCACAGACTGGTACTGTGTCATGTAACAGGATGTTTGATTACACGTGGGTCAGTGGAAACCACCCTTATCACACCCACACATTTGCATTTATAAATTTACTTAGCTGTACAGCAAAGCCAGCTATATATGGCTTGTGCCAACTAATTTTACTAATGAGTGAACGAATAACAAGGTATATTTAAATAAGGCTTAGATCAAACTCATGAGTGAGAATTTTAGCAACCGAACAGCCTGGGTATAAAAAGGACAAGTTCTCCAACTGAATCACAGTACATTTAATACACAGAGAGATGCTGCTGGCAGCCAAACCACAGCTTGAAAATCTGTTTATTTGCCAAACCAAATGCCTTTATACTGCTTTTCAGTTCCCTGCACTTGTTGTTAA
>NW_007026768.1:0-389 GCF_000164805.1 Carlito syrichta | reverse complement strand
AGATGAGATTTGCCTTACCAAGGTTGCATTTTTACAAAGAGAATCTATTCCTACTACTTGATATAGTAATTATAGACAGTTACTTTTGTCTGAATTGAAGGTAAAAGGAACTTTAGAAATACTCTTGATGCCCCTTCATTTTCAACTGAGGAATTCAAAGTTCTAGGGAGATTTAAGTCACATGGCTAGGTAACAGTAAAACTAGGAGGAGGAACTGGAGTCCTTTTCCTTTGCATCACATATTCTCTCAAATTCTGTTTGCACTTAATGCCAGGGAGGAAAATTTAGGCATGCTCTGAGTAAAAAAGTAAAAACAGATATCACAAATATGTGTGTGTGTGTGTGTGTATGTGTGTGTGTGTGTGTGTGTGTGTGTGTGGCTGTGTGTG
>NW_007026767.1:0-5292 GCF_000164805.1 Carlito syrichta | reverse complement strand
AATATAACTGCCATAACTAGACCCCTGATGGCTAGACAGCTGATTTAACTAGCTACCTACATAGCCCACTGCTAGCCAGCTGAGTTAACTAGGTGACTTAACTAGACTTCCAGCGGGATAGACAGTTGACTTAACTATCTAGCTACCTTACTAGCCAGCTTTGCAGCCATCTGACATAACTAGATGACAACTAGCTAGCCAGCTAGCTAGCTGCCTGGCCTAACTGCCTAGGTACATAGCTAGCCAGCTGACTTAAATAGCTAGCCTCCTACATAGCCTGCTGGCTTTCCTCCTGACTTAACTACTTAGATACCTAGCTAACTATTTGGCTATTGAGCTGACTTAACTAGGTTATTTAATTAACTAGTTAACAGGCTAGTCAGCTGACTTAAGTAGCTAGTTAACCAGCTAGTCAGCTGGCTCGCCAGCTGACTTATATCACTGACTTAACTAGCTAGCAAGCTGACTTAGCTGGCTGCTTTAACCAGGTAGCTATTCAGGTGGCTTAACTAGCTGACCTAACCAGCTAGATAGCTGACATAACTAGCTGTCTTATGTAGCTTGCTTCATAGAAGACCAGCTGACTTACTTAGCTGTAATAATTACATAACCAGATGACTAATCACCTGACTTAAGTAGCTTTTTAACTAGCTAGCCAGCTGTATAGCCAACTGACCTAACTAGCTAGGCAGCTGGTTGCCAGCTGACTTAACCAGCTGACTTAAACAGGTAGTCAGCTGTCTAGTCATCTGAATTACTTAGATGACATAAGTTAGCAAGCTGGCTAACCAGCTGACTTAACTAGCTAGCCACCTACCTAGCCAGCAGGCAAGCTGAATCAACTAGGTGAATTGAACAGCTAGCAAGCTGATCTATCTAGCTACCTTCCTACCTAGTCAGCTGATTAGAGAGCTGACTAAACTAACTGACTTAACCGGCAAGTTAGTTGGCTAGCCAGTTTACTTAACTCGCTGACATCACTAGCTAGCCATTTAGACATGTAGCTGACTTAACTAGTTAGGTACCTACCTTTGCAGTTGATAAGCCAGTTCTCTTAACTAGCTGAATTAACCAGCTATCCAGCTGGCTAACCAACTGTCTAAACTAGCTCACTAATTAGCAAGCCAGCTGCCTAACCAGCTGACTTAACTACCTGCCTAAACCAGCTAGCTACCTAGCTTCCAGCTGACTTAAATAGTTAGCTAACTAGGTAGCTATTTAGCTTTCCAGTTGACTCAAATACTTAACTAACTAGCTAGCTACCAGTTAACAAGCTGACTTAAATAGTTAGCTGCCTAGCTAGCTAGCTGATTTAGCCAGCTTGCTACATATTTAGCTTACACATTATTTAACGTGCTAGCTAGGTGACTTAATTATCTCACTTAACTCATTAGCTAACGAGCTATCTAGCTGACTCATCCTGCTGACTAACTCGTTAGTTAACTAGCTAGCTAGCCTACTCTACCAGCTGACTCCACCAGTATGCGAAACAGCTAGCTAGTTGACTAAGTCAGCTGACTTAATCCATTAGGTACCTAAGTATCTACCTGACACAACCTGCTGACTTAACCCATTATCTCACTTGCTAACTAGCTGTCTTAATCAGCTTACTAAACAAGAAATTTGACTTAACTAGTTGACTTACCTAACTGACTTAACTGACTGACTTAACTAGTTATCTAGCTCACTTAACTACCTGAATTAAATAGTTAGCTAACTATTTACCTAGCTGAATAACTAGCTGACTTATCTAATTACCTAACTATTTAGGTAGCAGACTTAGGAAGCTGACTTAATAGTTAGCTAACTAGTGAGCTAGCTGACTGACTAGCTAACTTAACTAGCCAGTGGGTTAGCTAGCTTACTTAGCTAGCTGACTTAACGAGTTGGCTAACTAGATAGCTAGCTGATGTAATGAGTTGGTTAACCAGTTAGCTAACTGTTTTAGTAGTTGATAAATGAGTTAACTGGCTGACTTAACTAGTTGGATAATGAGTTAGCAAGGTTTCTTAACTTGTTGGTTGATGAATCACCTGGCTAGTTAGCTGGTTTAACACGTTGGCTGACTACTCGGCCTACTTATTACCTGGCTTAACAAGGTGGCCCAATAGTCGGCCGATAGTTAGCTTGGGCAACGAGTTGACTGATGAGTTGGCCCCCTAGTTAGCACGATTAACTAGTTGGCTGGCTGTTTCCTGACCTAATCAGTCGGCCATTATTTGGCTGACTAGTTGGCTGACCTAACTATTTGGTCTCCTAGTTAGCAGAGCTAACTTCTCAGCTCCCAATTTGGCCAACTAGTCGGCCAATTGGTTATGTGAAATAATTAGTTGACTCGCTACTTGGCCGACCACTTAGCTTACCTAACTAGTCAGCTGGCGAGTTAGCCAGCTGGTCAGCTGAATTAACTAGTTGGTCGGCAAGTGAGCTGACTGGTCAGCTGACTTAACTATCCAGACTGCCAGTGAGTCAACTGTTCAGGTGACTTAACTAGTCGGCTGGTGAGTGAGCTGACTGTTTAGCTGACTTAACTATTCATCTTGCAAGTGAGCTAACTGGTCAACTGACTTTAGTCAGCTGGCTAGTGAGTTGACTGGTCAGAAGACATAACTAGTCATCCAGTAATTGAGCTGACAGGTGAGCCCTCTTAACCAGTCAGCCATCAAGTGAGCTGGTGGGAGAGCTGCCTTAACTAGTCAGCCAATGAGCAAGCCAACGAGTGAGCTGACTTAACAAGTCCAATGGTGAGCAAGCCCACTAGTTAGCTGACGTGTTGTCCTGTGAGTGAGCTGACAAGTAATTGACCTGTTGGCAGGGAGTGAGCTGACTAATTTACTAATTAGTTGGCAGGCAAGTGAGCTGACTAGTTAGCTGACCTGATGGAAAGACATCGAGGTTACTAGATAACTGATCAGCTGGTTGAGTGTCTAGCAGTTTAGTTAGCTAAGTAATTAGCTGATTTGCTAGCTGACATAACTAGCTAGCTGACTAGCAAGCTGGCTATCTAGCTGACATAACTAGCCAGCAAGCAAGTTATCTAGCTGTTTAGCTAGCTGACTTGATTAGCTAGCTATCTGGCTAGCTAACTGGGTAGATGACTGAACTATCTAGCTGACAATCTAGCTGAATAACTAGCTGAATGAACTGGCTAGCTGAGTAGCAACCTGACTAGCTAGCTGACTTAACTAGCTAGCTGAATTGTTAGCTGACATGCTAGCTGATTTAACTAGCTAACTGGCAAGTTAGTTGACTTTACTAGTTGACTAGCTAGTTGGCTGGCTAGCTGGATAGCCAGCTGACATAACTAGCTAGCTACAGTTTTGATTAGACGGCTAGCCAACTGGCTTACCTAGCTGGCTACCTGGCTGGGTAGCTGGCTAGACAGTCAGTTACCTAGCTAATGGGAGGACCAGAAGGCTAGCCTGCTGGCTTAAATAGTCAGGCGACTGGCTGGACTGTCAGATAGCCAGCTGGCTTAAATAGCCAGCCACCCTTCTCATCAGCTGACTAGTCAGCTGACTGAACTTGTTGTTCACCTACCTGACCAGCCAGTTAATCAGCCAGCTTAACTTGCCAGAGACCTAGCTAGACAGCCGGCTTACCAGCTAACTTAACTAGTGGACTTAAGTTGATAGCCATCCAGCTAGACAGCTGGCTTAACTAGCTAGCCACCTATCTAGCCAGGAAGTTAGCCAGGTCACTTAACACGCTGACTTAACTAGCTAGCCAACCAGCTAGCCAGCTGACGTAATTAGCTAGCTACGTATCTCACAAGGTGGTTAGCCAGCTGACTTAACTAGCTGACTTTAACAGCTAGCCAGCTGGCTAGACAGCTGAGTTAACTATGTAGCTACCTAGCTGGCCAGTTGGATAGCCACTTGAATTAACTACCTGACTTAACATGCTAGCCAGCTGGATAGGCAGCTGACTCAACTACCTGATTTAAATAGTTAGCCAGCTGGCTAGCCAGCTTACTTAACTCGCCGACATCCTTAGCTAGCCAGGTGGCTAGCCAGTTGACTTAAATAGGTAGCTACCTATGTATCCAGCTGGCTTGACAGCTGACTTAAGAACCTAGCTAATAGATAACCAGCTGGCTAGCCAGCTGATTAACTAGCTAGATACCCAGCTAGGCAGCTTGCTAGCCAGCTGCCTTAACAAACTGATTAGCTAGCTAAACAGCTCACTCAACTAGATGATTTAAGTAGCTAGTTTCCTAAATAGTCAGATGACTTAACCATCTGAAATAGCTAGATAGCTACCTAGCTAGATAGCTACCTAGCTAGATAGCTAGCTTGCTAGTGTCTTAACTATCTGCCTTAACCAGCTAGCCAGCTGACACAAATTGCTGACTTAACTAGCTAGTTACCTACCTAGCTAAAAGACTTAACTAGCTGAAATATCTAATGAGTCAGCTGTCTAGCCATCTGCAATGACTAGCTTTTTGACTAGCAAGCGAGCAGGCTAGCCAACTGACTTAACGAGGTGACTTAGCAAGCTAGGAAGCTGGTAAGCAGGCTGAATTAACTACTTGATAAACGAGCTAGGCAATTGGCCAGCCAGGTGACTAAAGTAGCTGACTTAACTAGTTATCCAGCTGCCTAGCCAGCTGACTAACATAGCTCTCCACATCTCTAGACACCTGGATAGCCAGCTGACTTAACTAGCTGGCTTAATTAGCTAGCCATCTGGCCAGCCAACTGACGTAACTAGGTCACTACCTAGCTCGCCAGCTGGCTAGCCAGCTGATTTAAACCAGCTTTTTTAACTAGCTGAGCTGCTTCCAAACCAGTTGAATTGTGTAGCTTCCTACATAGCTATCCAGCTGTCTATCTAGCTGAATTAACTATGTGACTTATCTAACTAGCAAGCTGTCTAGCCAGCTGACTTAAATAGCAAGCTATATAGCTAGCCAGCGGGCTAGTCAGCTGACTTATCTAGGTGACTTAACTCTCTAGTCAGATGGCTATACAGTTGACATAAGTAGCTAGCTACCTAGCTGGCAAGCCACTTAGCAGGCTGAATTAACAAGCTGACTTAAATAGCTAGCCAGCTGGTTAGCCAGCTGACTTAATTTTATAGCTATGCAGCTAGCCACTCACTAGAAAACTGACTAAACTAGCTGACTTAACAAAGTAGCCAGCTGGCTAGTCAGGAGACTTAACTAGCTAGCTACCTAGACAGACTGCTGGATAGCCAGCTAACTTAACTAGCTAGCTACCTAGACAGACTGCTGGATAGCCAGCTAACTTAACTAGCTGACAAAACTAGACGCCTGATTACTTGCCAGCT
>NW_007026766.1:0-717 GCF_000164805.1 Carlito syrichta | reverse complement strand
TCTGTCATCATGGCTAGAGTGCAGTAGACTCAATTCTTGACTCTAGCCATGATGACAGATTGAGATTCTTGACTAAGGCACGGAGAAGTACAGATGCGTATAATAAAAAAGAAACATTGATACATCATATATAATGATGCTCCCATGATATTATCAGTGGACATCTCATTAGAAATGTTGCAGGCCAGAGGAATTTCGGTTATAGAGTCAATATGCTGAAAGAACAAAGCTACAAACCGGGAATGCCATGTTGAGCAAAACTGTCTATCACAATAAAACATTTTTGAAATGGGAAAAATTTGATCAGGCCGTCACCTACAAAAAATGTTAATGGAAGTTCCTCTCATTGAAAACTAAGCATTCTAGAAAACATCACAAAATTGGTTATAAATTTCTCCAAATGGTAGACAAGGGCACCACAAAAACATCCTGTAATCATTTTTCTGGAGAGACAGCCCCCAGTATTACAAGCTTTCAGCACCATGTAAGTGTTCTAAAAACCCATCAGCATGTGTGTTTTCAGCTGGTGGTGTTGTGAGAGGCTGCACTGCTGAAGAAACATCCTGAGTTGGCACATGACTGAGAAGATATGCATACTAACTAAAGTGATAGAGAGATTCAGCATAATCTTTGCCAAATTCCCCATGTCATTTTTTCCAGAAATACAAAAAAAGCAACCCTAAAACTCGCCTCTTAACCATGAAATTCCGTGAAAAG
>NW_007026765.1:0-877 GCF_000164805.1 Carlito syrichta | reverse complement strand
GGTTAGATATACAAATACGTTTCATTCAGGCACCCTATTGATTAGAGAAAGCTTCCCCATCCCCAGACAGATATTTGCTCATTAATCCCATCTCCCTCCCCCCCATAGTTTCCCACTACTGTCAGTCATTTTCTTATAGTAATAGATTGGATGTTCAAGGTCCATTATATGAGTGAGAACATATGATACTCGGACCTTTGTTTTTGTGAGAGGTCACTCAGTATTATAGACTCTAATTCCCTCCAGGTTGCTGCAAAATTCATGATTTTATTCTTTCTTATGGCTGCGTAGTATTCCATCGTGTATATGTACCACATTTTTCTAATCCAATCCTCTTTTGGTGGGCAGCATGGTTGCTTCCAGGTTCTTGCTATTGTGAACAATGCTGCGATAAACATACGTGTGCAGGTGTCTTTTTTGTAGAGTGATTTGTGTTCTTCCAGATATATTCCCAGTAGGGGAATTGCGGGGTCGTATGGGAGGTAGGTATTTAGAGCTTTTAGGAATCGCCACACTGCTTTCCACAGAGGTTGCACTAATTAACACTCCCACCAACAGTGTAGAAGTGTTCCCTTTTCTCCACACCCTCTCCAGCACCTGTTATTTTTTGAGTTGTTTATAATTGCCATTCTGACTGGAGTTGGGTGGTATCTCAGTGTGGTTTTGATTTGCATCTCCCTGATGATTAGTGAGGTTGAACATTTCTTCATGTGTCTGTTGGCTGCTCGGATGTTTCCTTTGTGAAGTGTCTGTTCATATCTTTTGCCCATTTTATAATGGGGTTGTTTTTTCCTTTTCAGCACATTTGAGTTCCTTGTAGATCCAAGATGTTAAGCCTTTGTCAGACCTGGTGTTGGCAAATACTTTTTGCCAGTCT
>NW_007026764.1:0-657 GCF_000164805.1 Carlito syrichta | reverse complement strand
TCAGAATAGCAATTATCAACAACTCAAAAAATAACAGCTGCTGGAGAGGGTGCGGTGAAAAGGGAACACTTCTACACTGCTGGTGGGAGTGTAAACTAGTGCAACCTCTGTGGAAAGCAGTGTGGTGATTCCTAAAAGCTCTAAAAATCGACCTTCCATACAACCCTGCAATTCCCCTACTGGGAATATACCCTGAAGAACTCAAATCACTCTATAAAAAAGATACCTGCACACGTATGTTTATCGCAGCATTGTTCACAATAGCAAGAACCTGGAACCAACCATGCTGCCCATCAAAAGAGGACTGGATTAAAAAAATGTGGTACATATACACGATGGAGTACTACACAGTCATAAAAAAGAACAAAATCATGAATTTCACAAAAACCTGGATGGATCTAGAGTCTATAATACTGAGTGACCTCTCACAGAAACAAAGATTCGAGTATCACATGTTCTCACTCATATAATGGACCTTGAACATCCAATGTAATACTATAAGAAAATGACTGATGGTACTGGGAAACTATGGGGGGGGATGGGATTAACAGTAGCAAATATCTGTCTGGCGATGGGGAAACACTTCTTATCAACAGAGTGCCTGAATGAAACGTAATTGTACACCTAACCCTTAACTGTATCCCACAAAACCATAAT
>NW_007026763.1:0-808 GCF_000164805.1 Carlito syrichta | reverse complement strand
GCTTTGGGAGGCTGAGGTGAGTGGATTGCTTGAGCCCGCGGGTTCGAGACCCGCCTGGGCAACTTGGTGAGACCTCATCTCTACAATAAATCAAAAATCCGCCAGGCGTGGTAGCGCATGCCTGTAATTCTGGCTACTCGGAAGGCTGAGGCGGAAGGATCGCCGGAGCCCAGCAGATCAAGGCTGCGGTGGCCAGTAGCGGCCACTGCACTCCAGTCTGGGCGACAGAGTGAGACTCTAACTCAAAAAAAAAACCCAAAACTTTATTTTAGGGATGAGTGTGAAAATTATGATAACACCTTACATTTACATAATGCTTTGGATTAAGCCATTTGGTGTTTTCTAAATTTTTTTTTCCTTTTTTTTTAAAAAAAAAGACAGTGTCTCTCAATGTTGCCCAGGTTAGCCTTGAACTTTTAGGCTCAAGCAATCCTCCTGCCTCAGTGTCCCAAAGTGCAAGCATTATAGGACTGAGCCACTGCACCCAGATGGATTAAGTCATTTGCTCTTTACTGCAATCCTATGATATATGTAGGAATTATAACCTCACTTTGTAGATGAGAAGACAAAAATCAAAAGGATTAAGTGATTTGCTTAAGGTCACAAATCTGGCAACTGGAAGCAGGAATCAAACCTAAGACTTCTTGCTCCAAATATAGTGCTATTTTTCAGTATACCATGAAGACAAACAGATGAGTTAATACTAATTTAAAGGTGATCTCAAAAAAAAGTAATCTCACCTCTTCCCCACACACACACTCAGAATTATCCACTCATCATACTCATTCTCATCAATGATCAAAGCCTT
>NW_007026762.1:0-708 GCF_000164805.1 Carlito syrichta | reverse complement strand
TTGAAAGAAATACTGCTAATAATTTGCACATTTTTTTTCTTTTCTAATATGAGTCTTTGGATCTATAGATTTTCCTTTAAGAATATCCTAAGCTGCTATTTTATTAGATTTATCTTAATTTAGTTCTAAATTTGTACTAATTTTATTGCATGTAATTTTTCTTTGCTGAGGTGTTATTTAAAATTATCAAAATGAGCCTTGGCTGAGGGGACCATAATAGAGTATACTATAAACTTAGGTTAAAAGCATGCTATAACCCAATAAATATGGAATTGACTTGTGGACAATGGCACAGCCATTTTTAGTTTTTAGTTTTCTGTCTTAAAACATAACCTGTAACTGTTTAAAGTTCCAGTTATGGGAAAAACTACAAAGCTCCAGTTATTCTTCCCTTATCTCACTTTCCCCTTAGCAACAACCAATCAAGTGCCAGGGGGTAATCACCTATGTTTCCAGATGTCTCTGCAGCTTCCCCATCTAGTGGACCAAGGTCAGCCCGAATCATGCTAGCCAATCCTCCACAATTAAGCTGACCACCAGAGGAACTACCCAATTAAATGGTAACAACACTGGAAAGCCCCCCCAAACTCTTCCTCTCTTTGTGTAAAAGCATAAAAGCCACCTGCTTAAAGAAATCAGTACCTCTGTATGTACTCCGCTGTGTCGGTTGTCGACAGAGGTCCAGGCTCGAGCTTGTAAATAAAGACC
>NW_007026761.1:0-792 GCF_000164805.1 Carlito syrichta | reverse complement strand
GCCGCATGACTAACATTCCTCTGTGATGAGTGTCTTGATGACTGGGCCTCCTCCATTTTGTGTGCCACCATGACTAGGCTTCCTCTGTGATTCTTGACCTAGTGACTGACCTTCTCATTTGATGGGAGACCCATAAGTAGCCCTCTTATATGATGGGTGTCCTAGTAACTGGTCCTTCTGTGAAATGGGTGCTCTTTGACAAATTGTCCTCTCTAATGGGTGTCTGAGTTATGGGGCCTAATGCATAATGTATGCCCCAGTGACTGATACTTCTCTGAAAAATATGCTCCAGTGTTTTGGTGTCCTCCATAATAGGTGTTCCATTGACTGGACCTCCTTCGTGATTACCAGTAACTTGTGCTTCATGTTGAGTGCCACAATGAATAGCTTTCTTCTGTGATAGATAACCCTGTGACTGGGCCTCCTCTATAATGCAAGACCCAGTGACTAGCCCTTTTCTGTGAAATTTACCCCACTGAACGGCACACCTCTCTGATAGGTGCCACAATAATAGACCATTTATAATTGATGATTTAGTGACTGCTCCTCCTTTGTGTTATGTGCACTGTACTGGACCCCTTTTGTAATGCATGTCCCAGGAACTGGGTCTATTCTGTGATGTCTGCCTCAGTTACTGGCCTTCTTCTGTGATGAATGTCTCAATGAATATCCCTCCTCTGTGTTTGGTGCCTTATTTACTGACCTTCTGTGATTGGTGCTTTAGTGACTGGCTCCTCTTTTAATTTGTGCACCAGTGACTGGCCCTCATCTGCCATTGGTACCCCAGTGGCT
>NW_007026760.1:0-344 GCF_000164805.1 Carlito syrichta | reverse complement strand
CCCTCATCCCACCAAAAGAATGTGCATCACCCTTGGCTGGGTCCTGTGCTCCATGGGGAGGTAGTCCCCGTGGGGAACAGGGAGGAGGGAGAAGCCCCAACCTGGAGACAATGCAGGGACAGCACGGGTGACAGAGAGAAGGAGAAGGATAGACTCCAGGAGTTATGTGTGCTCTACTAAGGTTTTGAGAAGCAGATGACCCCAGACTAGGCAGGGCCCAGAAAAGATATACTCTAGGAAAATACATCAATATGATTAAAGGCACAGCAATCAGGGGCAAGGTGGCCACGTAAAATGTGCCATGTGACAGGTGGGAGTTGGTGGCTGTAGGTAGAGAATGCCCA
>NW_007026759.1:0-852 GCF_000164805.1 Carlito syrichta | reverse complement strand
TACTCTGTGCGACAGAATTAGACTCTGACTCTAACAATCAAACCCCAAAATAAGAAAAAACCCTAGAAAAATGAAAAATGTATAATGTTGGAAAAATCATAAAGAAACAGGCATTACGTATGTTTATACTGTTAGAAGTGTGTGTTAGACTTTACAATTGTGAAACACTTTGGGGTTAGCCTACAGTATAGAAACTGCAATCTTAGGAATACATTTGAGAGAAGTCATCCCCTATGTAATGAAAAGACATGGACTATAATAGTTATGTCATCACAGTTTCATAGCTACGTTCTTACAACCATAGAAATGTTCATCCACAAGTTTGAAAAATATATTTGAGGTTTATCAGAAAATGACGAAAAATGAATAATGTACATTAACATGATTGCATGTAGAAAACCAAATTTTTATCAAAACCAAATTCATGCTTACCATGATATGACCTCATGTACTGCGATAAAAGAAGTAAAACAAGCTACTTTTTTGGAAATACATACAAATATGCTAAAATGAGTTTAAAATATAATACCCTGATAATTAAGTTAATATTTAGCTTCACCTAAATGCCAGAAATTTAGTTTCTTTAGCCAGATAGTAAGCATAAAAAGAACAAGTTTATTATGATTTTAGTATGCTTCCTCCATTAAAAACTTAAGGTTAAATGATTGCAAATTAGAGAATATAATTAAGAAACTTACACCCCTTTACTAATGAATATAGAAAAGGCCAAAATCACTTCTGTTGCTATTTCTAACAATACGCAAAAATGTAGTGTTCAATTTAACTTGGTTTTTGCTAAGACTTTGTCATGCCTGTGTTCATCAGTGATATTTGTCTGTGGTTTCTTTGTGT
>NW_007026758.1:0-308 GCF_000164805.1 Carlito syrichta | reverse complement strand
CCGGAAACCCTGCTGGTCAGCCGGCTAGCCAGTCAGCTTAACTAGCCGGCCACATACCTGACCAGTCTGATAACCAGCTGGTTTATCTTGCCAGCAACCTTGATGGTCAGCCGGCCATTTAGCTGTCTTAACTAGCTGACTACTAGATAGCTATTCGGCTAGCCAGCTGGCTTAACTAGCGAAACACCTAGCTAGTCAGCTGGCTAGTTAGCTCATTTAACTCACTGACTTAACTAGCTAAGCAGCCAGCTAGCCAGCAGACTTAATTAGCTAGCTACCTAAATACCCAGGTGGCTAGCCAGCTGACT
>NW_007026757.1:0-779 GCF_000164805.1 Carlito syrichta | reverse complement strand
TCCTTCCCCTTTCCGTGTCTCTTTTTATTTTGAGAGGGGACAAGGGTTTTGCACTTGCCAAATGTTTACTACATACTTTTAATGGTAACCAGGAATAATGGAATCCACGAAACTTGGAAACTTCTGGGCATCTTTCTTTTGATATACTGAATTTGGAATCCAAATCAACAGGAAAAATCAGGGCATCTTACTGAGAATTAAAAGGAAATCCAGTTCTAGGAAGTCTCATTTTCCAGAATCTACAGGGCCTCTTGCAAAGGTTTAATCAGAATCGTGGGCTTCTTGTTCCCTACATTTTCAGAGCTACTTGGTCCATGGATACGCGAAATCTGTCATTACAGATCTTCAGGATCTTTCTGGTCCTCTTGTTAGTTGTAATCAAGGATTTGGCCCTAGAAATCCTTTTGTTTCCTGGGACCATCTACGACCATAATCATATTCCCCAGAATCAAAAGTTACATGGTACAAAATTACTCAATTTCGGTGACCTCAATGTACAGAAAATGTACAGAAAATTCTTGTGGGTGGGCTGGTAGGAATTGGGGTTTGGGGTTTGGAATATTCCACATTTTGGGGAGGTTTTGTGAAAGGGAACCAGGAATCTTGGATTCCAGGTCCCAAAGAACAATATGGACGTCATTTTCTTGATATCCAAAAAACTGGAATTCTCGGTCACCAGAAACAGTCTTGGCATCATGCAGAGTGAAGCAGGAAGCTGGCAGATTTTTGAAGTAGGAATCCGGGTAATGGGAGTCCTCACATAAAGGAAACTTCACTGC
>NW_007026756.1:0-407 GCF_000164805.1 Carlito syrichta | reverse complement strand
GATTTTTTTTTGATTTATTGTAGAGATGAGGTCTCGCTGCCCAGGCGGATCTCGAACCCGAAGGCTCAGGCAATTCACTCACCTCAGCCTCCCAAAGGCACGGGATTACAGGCTGAGCCACCGAGCCTGGCGTCCACTGAGATTTTATATGCACAATTTACAGATGAATCCTTCATCATTTAACAGAACTTATTAATAAGGACATATTGAGTGGGTAACATGCTTGTTTTTTAACTGACCACCTTGATTGTGTGTGATAGTCCTATTTGTAGTGTTATTAGGTCATACTGACTCAGCCTCTGTGGCTCTCTTCAGCGTGGGAGACACCCATGGCGGAGATTAGTGAAGACCACAAATGTTCTCTGAGTCCATCTTCCAGCTCAAAGATCTGATAGCAATAAGAGGCC
>NW_007026755.1:0-6389 GCF_000164805.1 Carlito syrichta | reverse complement strand
ATCACACTGATACACAAACCAGGTAAAGATCCAACAAAAAAAGAGAACTACAGGCCAATAACCCTTATGAACATAGATGCAAAAATCCTCAACAAGATTCTAGCAAGTGGGATCTAAAAACACATCTCAAAAATCATCCACCATGACCAAGTAGGCTTCATCTTCAGGACACAGGGCTGGTTCAACATTCACAAGATCATAAATGTCATTAAAAACATCAACAGATGTAAAAAGAAGAACCACATGATTATTTCATTAAATGCAGAAAAAGCTTTTGATAAAATCCAGCATCGTTTCTTGATAAAAAACTTCAAACACATAGATATAGAAGGAACATACCTCAAAATAGTAAGTACCATCTATCATAAATCCATAGCTAACATATTGCTAAATGGACAGAAACTGGAAACATTTTGTCTGAAAACTGGAACAAAATAAGGCTGCCTGCACTCACCCCTCTTGTACAATATTGTGTTGGAAGTTCTAGTTTGGACAATTAGACAAGAGTAGGAAATCAGGGGTATCCAAATAGGAAAAGAGGAAGTCAAGTTATCCCTATTTGCTGATGATATTATCCTATACCTTGAAAATCCAAGAGACTCTGTCAAAAACCTGCTTGCACTGATAAAAGACTTTGACAAAGTCTCAGGGTACAAAACAAATGTACAAAAGACAGTTACATTCCTATACACCAACAACAAACAGGCAGAGACCCAAATAAAAAGCACAATCCCATTCACAACAGACACACACAAAAATGGAATAACTTGGCATCTTCCTAACCAGAGAAGTGAAAGACCTTTACAATGAGAACTACAAAATACTACTCAAAGACTTTCAAGAAGACAAAAACAAATGGAAAAATATTCCATGCTCATGGATAGGAAGAAACAATATTGTTGTAGTATCCATCCTACCAAAGGCAACCTACAGATTCAATGCAGTACCCATTAAGTTACCAACATCATTCTTCTTAGACCTGGAAATGACAATACAGAAATTCATATGGAATCATAAATGACTACAAATAGGCAAAACAATTCTTAGCAAAAGAAACAAAGCAGGAGGTATCACACTTTCAGACTTCAAAACTTTGCTATAAGGCTACAGTAATCTAAACAGCCTGGTATTGGTACAAGGCCAGACATATAGACCAATGGAATAGGATAGAGATTCTGGAAGCAAAGCCTCAATTCCTCAACCAAGTCATCTGTGACTAAATCTCCAACAACAACAACTAGGGAGAGGAGAACCTATTCAGTAAAGGGTGCTGGGAAAACTGGCTGACCACATGCAGAAGATTGAAACAGGACCCCTTCTTATCACCATACACAAAAATTAACTCTAAATGGATCAAAGACCTAAATGTAAAACCTCAAACTATAAGAATCCTAGAAAATGCAGGAGACACCCTTATGGAAATTGGAACTGGCAACCAATTCCTATTCAGAATCCTAAAGGCCAATACCTTAAGAAACAAGACAAGGGGGATCTCATCAAACTAATGAGCTTCTGCAAAGCAAAAGAAACCATCTAGAGAACAGGGAGACAGCCTACAGAATTGAAAAAAAACATTTGCCAACTGTATATCTGACAAAGGCCTAATATCTAGGATCTAGAAGAACTCAAACGTGCCAAACGGAAAAAAAACAAATAGCCCCTTTAAAAAGTGGGCAAAAGACATGAATAGGCACATCTCAGAAGAAGATATACAGGTAGCCAACAGACACATGAGAAAGTGCTCAGGCTCACTAATCATCAGAGGAATGCAGGTCAAAACCACATTGAGATACCACCTAACCCCAGCAAGAATGGTAATCATTAACAAAATGAACAACAACAGATGCTGGTGAGGATGTGGAGGAAAAGGAATGCTTCTACACTGCTGGTGGGAATGCAAACTAGTGCAACCTCTTTGAAAGATTGTGGTGAAAACTAGAAAGAACTAGAAATTGACCTTCCATATAACCGGCATTCCCCTACTGGGAGTATATCCAGAAGAACTCAAATTATTCTATGACAAAGATACCTGCACATGTGTGTTTGTTGCAGCTCTATTCACAATAGCAAAAACATGGAGCCTACCATGTTACCCAACAAAGCTGTACTGGATAAAGAAAAAGTGGTACATATACACAATGGAATATTATGCCGCCATAAAGAAGGACAAATATATGGACTTCGCAGCAACTTGGATGGATTTGGAGTTGATCATACTCAGTGATCTATCACAGAGACAAAGAACAGAGTACCTTATGTTCTCACTCATAAGCAGACCTTGAACAATTATAATACTATAAGACAACATTTGGCAGTAATGGGAAACTGTCAGGGAAGGGGGGTGGGAATGGTAGTTGAGGGAAACTACTAGGGGAGTGAAGGGCATACTTTATTAACAAGGATACCTGCATAGTTAATGTTTGTTTACCTAACATCTGTATAATAATAAAAAAGTCTGCCATTTATTTTTTTTTGCTTTTTGCTTGGTTTTTATGTTTTATAATTCTCTAATATTTTGCCCCTAAATTTCTGTATGCCCTTTTCTCTTTTTTTAAAATTCAATTTTTGATTTATCTATGTTTTTAAGTGTATCTCTTTGTTTAGTTTTTTAGTGGCTATTCCAGGAACTGCACTACACACACACACACACACACACACACACACACACACACACACACAAACACACACACACACATGTATATCTATATATCTTAACTACTACTGTTAGTATTTTACCAATTCAAGGGAAACATAGAAGTTTTAGCTCCCTTTATATCCATCTACCTTCCCCTATTTGTAATAAAACTATCTAAAATATTTCATCTACATGTATTAAGAACTACATTAAATCATGCTATGATTGTGATTTAGCCATCAAACATAATTTAGAAAGTTCAAGAGGGATAAAAAAGTATATTGTACTTGCCTATATATTTGTTCTTTACATATCCTTTCTACTTCTATGATGTTTCAAGATTGTTTCCTTTGTCATTTCCTTTTTTTAAAGAGAAATTTCTTTCTTTTACGTTAGGTCTGTTGGTAACATATTCTCTTTGTTTACTTTCATCTGAGAATGCCTTAGTTTCCCCTTAATTCACAAAGGATATTTTTGCTGGTTTAGACTTCTAAGTTGGCAGTTTTTTTTCCCCCATAGTTGAAACATGTGCTATTTCTTTCCAGCCTCCACAGTTTCTGATGAGAAATCCACAGTCACTTAAATTACTTTTTTCTTATTGGTAATACATCATTTCTTGCTGGCTACTTTCAATATTTCTTTTTTCTTTAGTTTACAGAAGTTTGTCATGTGTTTTTGTGTGAATTTCTAGTTTTTCGTTGTATGGGATTCACTTATCTTCTTGAATCTGCAGTTTATTTTTCTTGAATCTGTAGTTTATTTTTCTTGAAAAGATTACATAAATTCTTTTCTTGAATACATTAGAGTCTTGCCCTCTTCCTCCTCTTCTGATACTCTGTGATATTAATGATGGATATTTTGTTATAGCTCCGCATGTTCTCAAGTCTCTGTTGATTTTTTAAACCTACTTTCTCTCAATTGTTCAGGTTAGATCATTTATATTGCTCTATCAACAAATTTACAACTTCTTTCCTCTGTCTTCTCCATCCTGCTGTTACGCCTAATCTTTGAGTTCTTTGTTGCCATTATTATAATTATTTGTTCTCAAATTTTAATTTGGTTCCTCTCTATATATCTGATGCTTGCTATTTGTTTGTTAAGACTTTTTAATTTGTTTCAATCATGTTCATAATTTCTTATTGAAAAAGTTTTATGATGATTGCTTTAAAATCCTAATATAATTCTAAAATCAGTGTCACATTACTGTTGGTATTTGTCTTTTCTAATTCATTTTGAACTCTTTGTGTTCTTTGCTGTAATGAGTAATTTTTAATTGAAACCAAGACATTTTGGGTGTTTTAAGACTCTGGATCAAACTTCTGGCAAGATGGCAACCGGGCAGCATGAAAGAGAAAGCACATAAAGAATGTAGCTCTCTCCTGGGAGCTGCAGCCCTCATCGTTGGTAGCCTTCTCTTCACATGGAGCTCATCCAGTCACCACTCAAATACCATGGTGGTCTGAGCCACAGCCAAAACTATGGATGCCGCCACCGTCACCATCTCCCCTCCAATGCCTGAGGAGACCCATGACTTCGGACCATGAAGCCCTACAAACACAATCTACTGAGATCATCGCTGCTGCCACAGACACCACCACACCCCGCCCCTCACCCAGAGCCAGGCTCGTGGAGCTCCTTCTGTGTACCATGAGGCGGCTACTGCCACTGCCACTACCACTGCCTGTTCGGTCCCATCCTGGGCACCCTCCGACTTCACCCTGCCTGGCTTGCATTGACTTGCAGGCTTCAGCAGCTGCAGATAAAGATCAACTGGAGAGGTGAGATAGCTCCACCTGCTGGGGGTCCAAGGTAACAGCATCAAAATGGAAAGACAGAAGTTCCCTCCCCTTGATAAATAGACAAAGACCAGATCTGAGTGATAGACTGGGCAGGGAGCCCAGATCCGAACTGCTTTTCACAGAAGGCAAGGGACAACTGACCCTAAGTGTGAATAAATCAACCAACCTACAAAAACAGCTAGAAATAAGACCTGAAAGGACATTAGACTTAAAGGAAAAGTCTCAGCATGTGCTTGGTTGGTTCTGTTAATTTACTGACTTTATTCCATTCCTTTTGTTTTATTCTTTTAAAAAAATTTCTCTGTAAATTCCATCTTTGCATGGAGGAATAGTACACCAATAAGGAGTTTGGATAGCTTGTTCGTTAGCATCATTATATGTTTTAGTTTTTTTGTATGTTTGTTTGTTAGGTTGTAGTCGTGGTTATTGTTTTTCTTTTTATTTGCTTCAGTCTTTGTGTCTCTTTTCATTTGTTAGTCGGTATGCTTGTCTATATTCCCTCTTACTCCTCTCTCTCTCCACTCACCTCTTCCCCCCACTGCCAGGTTCTTTATCTTCCCTCTGTTAACCTCATTTTGCTTTCAGGGAATAAACCTACACCACACTGCATGGACAGATTACAAGGCAGTGGGAAGTGGGTTTCAGATTAACATACACCTGTTGGCAGATACTAGGAAGGAACTGCAGATAGATTTTGAATCACAGCTCCCCACTTTAATAAATCTCAAAACTGAAAAAAAGAACTGCCCCAAACCTACAGTTCAATTCCAGAATAAACAAAGCAAGAGGATATACATAAGGAAGAATAGGATATTGAACAAACAGAAGTAAAAGCAACCCATCCACCCCTAAATGACAGAATTAAAGAAGATGGGAAAGTGGAGGGAAGGGAAAAGTAGATAGGGAAAATCTGCACAAATGAAGAAAAACCAAAAGAAGAATGTGGGTCTCACACAGACCACTGGGAGGTCAGACACTGAGAAAACAGTCTTCAGAACACAAACAATGAAGAGCCCCCAGAATGACTGGCCACATAAAACAAACCCAGACATCAAGACACTAATAGAGAGAATTAAAAAAAATTGAGGAAGGACAAGAGGAAAATAGAAAGGAGATGATAACAGAAATAACACCAGTTAAGAATACTGTGATGGAAATAAATAACAAACTAATAGTCATGGAAAGCAGAATTAGCCAAGCAGAAGAAAGAATCTTGGAGCTAGAAGACCAAAATACAGAGCTAACCCAAACTGCCAAAAACATAGAAAAGAAGCTTTAAAAGACAGAACAAAACCTTCAAGAGATGAATGATTACTTCAAGAGATGAAACCTAAGAGTAATTGGCCTTCCTGAGGCAGAGAGAGAGAGAGAGAGAGAGAGAGAGACAGAGGACACACAGCAACAAACATTTTATGAAATAATTCAAGAAAACTTCCCCATCTCATCTGTGATGCAAAAATTCAAACACAAGAGATTCAGAAAACCCCTTCAAGACAACAAATGAGAAGACCAACTCCCAGACACATAATAATTCACCTAAAGAAAGTATCTATAAAAGAAAAAATCCAAAAGTCAGCAAGAGAAAAAGGTCAGACTACCTACCAGGAAAGACTAATTCAAATAGCAGCAGATTTATCTACAGAAACCCTCCAGGCTAGGAGAACTTGGAGCCCTATCTTCAAAGTTCTAAAAGATAAACAGTTGCAACAGAGAATAACCTACCCAGCCAAGCTAAGCTTCATCAATGAGGGGAATTAAAATCTTTCCCAGATATCCAATCCCTAAGAACCTACACTGCCACCAGATTACCTCTACAAGAAATATTTAACAAAGTATTGAACACAGAAGAAAAGGAAAAAAGAACAGCGTTCCTAGCCGGGCTCGGTGGCTCAGCCTGTAATCCCGTGCCTTTGGGAGGCTGAGGTGAGTGGATTGCCTGAGCCCGCGGGTTCGAG
>NW_007026754.1:0-733 GCF_000164805.1 Carlito syrichta | reverse complement strand
CTAGATTACTAGTTAATTCAGCTAGTTTAGTCACCTGGCTGGCCAGCTACCTAGCTCATTAATCAACTAGTTAAGTCAGCTGCCTAACCAGTTGGCCAACTAGTAAAGTCACTTCGTTAAGTCAGTTGGCTAGCCAGCTCACTAGCTAGTTAAAAAGCTAGTTATGTCATTTGGATAGACAGCTTGCTAGCTAGTTATTTCAGCTAGTTAAGTCAGTTGACTATCTAGGTACTCAGTTAGTTAAGTCAGTTAGTTATGTCAACTAGCTGGCTACTTAAGTCAGCTGGTAAGTCAGCTAGCTATCTAGATAGCTAGGTAGGTATCTAGTTAGTAATTTCAGCTTGTAAAGTCAGCTGTCTAACTAGGTAGCTAGCTAGGCATGTAAGCTAGTTAAGTCAGCTTGCTAACTATTTAAGTCAGCTAGTTAAATCAGCTAGCTAGCCAGCTGCCTAGCTGGCTAGCTAACTAGTAAATTCAGCTGGCTAGTCAGCTGGGTAGCTAGTTAGGTCACCTAGTTATGTCAACTCACTAGCCAGCTGGATACCTAGGTAGCTAGATAGTTAAGTCAGCTGGCAAGCATGCAGTATATGTATGTAGTTAACTAGTTTAGTTAGCTGGCTAGCCAGCTCGTTAGCCAGTGATGTCAGTTAGTTAAATCATCTGGCTAGCCAGCTGTCTAATGAGTTCAGTCACCTACTTTAAGTCAGCTGGCTATCCAGCTGGCTAGATGGTT
>NW_007026753.1:2412-3175 GCF_000164805.1 Carlito syrichta | reverse complement strand
GTCACATGCACAGAATCTCCCACATTCCCACCCACTGGACACACAGGTGCATCTTGCACACGCATGCCCATCACATGCACACATACATGCAGGCACACACATAGCACATGGTTGTTCACACTGGGGTGCAGCACATACATATACACGCATCAGTCAGCATGGGAAGTATCTGTTCCTGAAAGTTTGGAAGAGCGGGGCGTGCTGGCTCACACTTGTAATCCCAGCATTTAGGAGGCAGAGGCAAGAGGACTGTCTGAGCCCAGGGGTTCAAGACCAGCCTGGGCAAACTGGTGAGACCTCATCTCTATAATAAGTTAAAAAATTAGCTGGTGTGGTGGCACATACCTGTAATTCCTTCTATGTAGAAGGCTGAGGCAGAAGATGTGCCTGAGCCCCGCAGGTCAAGGCCGCAACAGCCATGAGCAGGCCACCGCACTCCAGCCTGGACAATAAGTGAGACTCCAGTGGGAAAAATGTTTGGAAGAACTTGCAGGCAGAAGAGCCCTAACGTGGTGTTATCGATTTTTAAAAGATGTCTAACTACATCATGATTACTTAGCTCTGTTTTGCAAAGTACCCAAAATGAATAACCCCAAACCCACAAGCTGTCAGAAGGCAGTCACTGGAGAGGAAGAGGAGGTGTGGTGGCTCTGGTCACAGCTTGCCTGGGAGAACATTGACTCAGTTGTCTGTAAGTTGGATAGACTCGGGCAGGCTTCTTAACTTCTCCGTTTTCTTGTATGAAACTTGAGGATACTAAGTT
>NW_007026753.1:0-1105 GCF_000164805.1 Carlito syrichta | reverse complement strand
TTTTGAAGTTAGATCACTACTTGTTATAGTGACTCATAATCAAAGGTATATCTCAAAGAGATGATCAACTCACGATTAATTAATCAGTTAATATAGAAATGAGTATCATCTTGTCCAAAAATTGTATCTTGTCAGATATATACTTGATGAAAACTTTATAATAGGCTTCTTGGCTGACTTATTTATAGACACAACTTTACAGTGTTTATGTTTCAGGGAAATCAAAAAAGGATCATGCAAGATAAATTTTATGTATGTATTTTTGCACAAAGCTAACACACTAAGAAAACTTTTAACTTCATTTTATTTGTCCCTCCTGAAAAGTGATCTGTGTGGTCATAGCCAATGAAAACTACAAACTTGAGGAGAATTCACTGAGATTTATAACTTATTATATATGAAGGAGTACATCTAAACCAATTGGTCAAATCGAAATGTTTTGCCAATCTTATGTTATTTGATTCTGAAGAGTGCCACAAAGTATTTGCACTTGGAAATTTCCTTGTTAAAGATTGCAATTTTCTCATTTCTAGCTTTTAAAATACAAATAAGTATTGAAGAGTATAGAAGAAAACTATACTGTGTGTGAGGTCATCTTAGCTTTGTGTAAGAGAAACCCAAATTAATAGTTGCTTATAGAAGATAGAAGTTAATTTCTCTCTTATGAAAGTATTTAAAAGTAGATGGATCAAGACAGATGTACTCTGTATTCAGGAACCCGGGTCACTTCTACCTTGATGTTCTACCATGTAGAAGGTGTTGGACTACTCCCTACAGTCCAAGATGATCAGTTACCACATCTACATTGTAGACTGTAGGAGACGAGGATCAGGAGTGCTGGAGAGAGGGCATGTATATTCCCCTTGAGAATGTGTTTTGAAGGTGGCACATCCTACGCTTATATCTCATTGGGAAAAACCTAGTCACGTAGCCACAAATCGCTGCAAGATAGGCTGGGAAATGAAATTCACATTACAAAGAGTCATAAGGCCAGATGAAAATCAAGAGTTCTCTTATTGTCGAAGGGACATGTTTAATTAAAAAAATCCACTTGATTAAGAGACAAACAATATTTAGACAAATTAAAATATTAGAAAGAACTCTT
>NW_007026752.1:0-455 GCF_000164805.1 Carlito syrichta | reverse complement strand
CTCCAGGCTCTCCTGGCCTGAAGGGTTTCTGTGGATAAATCTGCTGCTATTCTAATTGGCTTTCCCTGGTAGGTAGTCTGACCTTTTTCTCTTGCTACCTTTATGATTTTTCCTTTTATACCTACTTTGTTTTGGCGAATTATTGTGTGTCTGGGAGTTGGTCTTCTCATTTGTTGTCTTGCAGGGGTTCTCTGAATCTCTTGTGTTTGAATTTTTTCAACCTTAATGAGATGAGGGAAGTTTTCTTGAATGATTTCATGAAATGTTTGTTCCAGTGTGGCTTCTGTTTCTCTTTCTGCCTCAGGAAGCCCAATTACTCTTAGGTTTGGTCTCTTGAAGTGATCATTCATCTCTTGCAGGTTTTGTTCTGTCTTTTTGAACTTCTTTTCTATGCTTTTGACAGTTTGGGTTAGTTCTGTGTGTTGGTCTTCAAGCTCTGAGATTCTTTCTTCTGC
>NW_007026751.1:341422-342792 GCF_000164805.1 Carlito syrichta | reverse complement strand
TTTTTTTTTTTTTTTTTTTTTTTTTTTTTTTTTTTTTGAGTTGGGGTCTCACTCTGCTGCCCTGACTGGCATGTAGCAGTATGATCACGGCTCACCACAGCCTCGGGCTCCTGGGCTAAAGCAATCTTCCTGTGTCAGCCTCCTGAATAGCTAGGACTACAGGTGCATGCCATTGCGCCCAGCTAATTGTTTGTTTGTTTGTTTGTTTTTGAGTCAGAGTCTCACTCTGTCCCCCAGGCTGAAGTGCAGTGGCATGATCAGGGCCACCACAGCCTCGACCTGCTGGGCTCAGGCTATCCTTCTGCCTCAGACTTCCAAGTAGGTGGAACTGCAGGCATGCACTACCATGCCCAGCTAATTTTTTTGTTTATTGTAGAGGTGAGGCCTCACCAAGTTGCCTGGGCTGGTCTCGACCTCCTGGGCTCAGGCAATCCTCTCGCCTCTACCTCCCAAAGTGCTGGGATTACAGGCGTGGGCCACTGTGTCCAGCTAATTATTTTGATTTTTAGAAACAAGGTCTTGGTATGTTACCTAAGCTTGTCTCGAACCCCTGGGCTGAGGCGATCCTCTCGCCTCCACCTCCCAAAGTTCTGGGATTACAAGGTGTGAGCCACCATGCCTAGCTAATTTTTTGATTTTTTTGTAGAGACGAGGTCTTGCTATGTTGCCTAGGCTGGTCTCAAACTCCTGGCCTCAAGTGATCCTCCCGCCTCAACCTCCCAAAGTGCTGGGATTACAGGCGTGAGCCACCATGCCTGTCTGAGTTTAGCAAACTATCGTTCCATTGACAATTGTCTCCTGATCTGTTTGCTTCACCATACCTGAATAATAAAGCCTGTATGTTAAGAAAAGTCCCTCCTTCCACTCTTCTCCCATGCCTCCTCCTGTCTCTCCTCCCATTCTTCCTGTTCTTCCTCCCACTCCTTTTTTTACCCTCCCATCCGTCTTCCCTCTTCTCTGCAGGGGCTAGCTCAGAGTTGTCAAAGTTCTGAAGGCTGTCCAATCTGGTAGTCCAGTGCAAATTTACACAGAAGCAGAGCTGCCCTGGCTGAAGTAGGAAGGCAGGGAGGCCCTCTCCCTGCCACTGTCATCTTGCTATAAAACTTTGGGATCGCAGTAGCGTGGGACACTGAAGGGGGGTGGGGGGCACACATAACATCACTAAGGGTACCTGACCCTAAGCCAGAGGAAGTGGGACCAGTGGGAGGCCCATGCTTTACCTGCACATACATTACTTATGTATCTAATCCTGATTTGTACCCCACGTCTTTAAATAAAATAAAATAAAAAATAATTTTATATTTTTATTTTTTGTTTGAGTGGGAGTCTCACTCTGTCGCCCAGACTGGAGTGCAGTGGCCGCTCCCGGC
>NW_007026751.1:330495-340997 GCF_000164805.1 Carlito syrichta | reverse complement strand
GCAACTTGGCGAGACCTCATCTCTACAATAAATCAAAAATGAGCTGGGCATGGTGGCACGCACCTGTAGTTCCGGCAACTTGGGAGGCTGAGGCGGAAGGATCGCTGGAGCCCAGGAGGTCGATGCTTTTGGCTGTGAGTGTGCCACTGCACTCCAGCCTGAATGATAGAGTGAGACTCCAACTCAAAAAATAGCAGCAACAACAACAACAAAATAACACTTTGGAACCTGTAAAGAACTGACTGAACAGGAGCATTTTTCCCCCTCTAATTGGGTGGTTCCAAACTTCACCACAGGTGGCGCTATAAATTGTCATCGACTGTGCTATTTTATTTGTTTCAACAAGGAGCAGGAAATGAGCAGTTGTTATGTGGTCTGTAAGTTAAAGTCAATTCCATGTGGATCATTGGGTATGTACGTGTGCATGTGGCGGGTTTCATGGGCTGTGGGAGAAGGCAGTGGGATGGCAGTTTAGGAGCGGTCAGTGCGTGTTATCAGAAGCCCACACACCAGACCCACCATGGCCCATGCTTCCATCTGCGCCAGAGGTTTTGTTCATTAGCATAAAGAACCTTAGAAATGAGTTCTCAGGAAAACCTGACGTGTCCATGGTTTGTACTTGTATGAGTGGCACCCCAGGCTTGATTCCTAAGTGGGTTTGTGTGCACTCAGCTGCTGATTTGATGGATTTTGCACCCCTTGAGTCAAAATAGAAGGTTGGAGAATCTCACTGGTTGCCTCAGGCCAACTTTCCTGCAAGGCTCCGTTGGAGCCCTTGAGAGGACAGAGCTGAAACTTTATTGAACTTCCCAGAACAAGTGATGTGACTGCTTTGTGCAGCTTGCTCAGAAGATTGAGCAAGAAGACTTCCTGTCACGGTGACCTGGTGGCCTGGTGCAGGAGGAGACTTACCCCCTCACCTGCCACTAATTACTGGAGGCTACAGAGATTTCCCCAGAAGAACTTCATAGTTTTGCGTGACCAAATTGACTTATATCAATTTGCAACAACCTAAAACCCCACCCGATCCTCTATAAAACCTTAGTCAACTGGAATTTTCACCTCCCACACCAATAACCACTGTGTGCCTGGGTGTTTTCTCATGGCTATAGTAGGAATGTAATACTTGGTCCTCTGTCATAAGAAGCTGTAAGGACTGTAAGTATTGTTTTCTTAAACCCTTCCAAAACAGGTTAGGTTCACAAATTAAAGACTTATGTGTTAGGGGGAGTGGAAAGGTAAAAAAAAAATCAGCTTCTAGAAGCATCCACAGCTTTTCTTGTACTTGTCTGTGTTACAGCAAGGAAGTGTTTATTAAGGGCTGGTGTGCAATGAGACAGGCACGGCTCTGAGCGAACTGCACTGCCATGGTCCTTCGTGTCCCACATTTACAGTTCAGGCTGGATGACATCACGGTGAAGCAAGGTTAGGGGCAGCCACCAACCACACAAATCCTACATCCTTCATTCAGTCAGATAATCAACACAAATGTGTCAATGAGGAGACAAGACTAGATACACACATCTGATGGCTGGAAGTGCTGGTTGCCTACCAAAGAAGAACCAGAGCTGTGAGTTATAGTCTCAACTTGAGTTAAATCTGCTTTCACTACAGCCTGGTCCCGAAGGGCGTCGTAGTCAAAGTCAATGGTGAAACAGTTCTCAGGCAGCGATCATGTGCTCACCTGTGTGAGGTAGACCCAATGCTCAAGACCTTAGAATACAGCATTGGTTTCGAGTGTCCGTGAGCCATTTTAGTTGACAAAGCATCTTCACTGTCAATACCTGGTTGGACCTTTACAACTACTTGTAAGTGTGAGAAATTCAGAATAGATAGCTACACTTCAACCCCAGGAGATGACTCCGTTACCTAGGCCAGTCGTCACGTAGACACCACTCTTTGATGATTTAGTTTAAGGATGTCTCTGAACTGACTAATAAAACCTGACAAGAATCCTGGTGAGAGATTTCTCAGAAATATTTTTCTCCCTGAAAAAAAAAGAGAAATACTTAAGGAGACTGCTGCCACTATCACCCATCCATCTTCTTCCTGCCTTTGAATGCCACTGTAAGGATATGAGATGTAGGAGCAGCTGCAGCCATTTTGTGTCTGTGAGTGGATGACAGAACAGAAATGTACGACGAACTTGAGTCCTTGATGACTTCCTTGGCTATTCAACCTAAGATCACCTGCCTCTGGATGTCTTGTCATATAAGAAATTAATATAATCTCATTGTTAAATTTTTTGGTTAGATAATCTGCTGAGAACATCCTAATGGGCTAATAGTTAATAGTTGAGAAAGCTAAGGCCCAGAGAGATTGAGTCATAGAGTTAGTGGCAGAGAGGGGCCTAGAATCTAGGCTCCAATTTCATCCAGGGCACTCTCCTATGCCACTGAACTCTGCGGAGACTTAGGGAGCCCCTGGGGCCTCCTCAGAGTCGGGGAGGTGTGTCAATCATTGGCTTCTGTGCCCCTGCCTCCCTTCCTCCACCCAAATCAGAGCAGCGTGACTTTTTATCTGTTTTACCCCATTGGCATCCCTCTAACATTCTGTTTGAAACAAAACACTATGAGGTTTAAAAATATTTGAAACCACAGCCTTATCACTTACTACTCTTTAGTAACAGCCATGGCCAGTTCTTTGCCCCACCAGAGGGGAAATGGTAAGGAAAATGTTTTTTTCAAAGAGGAAACAGAAAGAGAGTTGTATTTTATTTCCTAGGTTAGAGCCCAGAGATCCTAGCAAACTGCTCACTCACGTGCTCACACATGCAACCTACAGCACACACACAAATGCACTTCTGAAGCATATATTTTCAGACGCGCCGCTCACTTTACTTTTCATCCTATTAGGCTCTCTCAAGTTGTAAGGCACGGAGACACAATGAGGTTAGCACAGGTGCCAGGGCCTCCAGAAGTCCCTGGAGGCCAAGCCTGAGCAAGATCTCCTCCCTGGTTCTGCAAATGGCAGCAGCCATGGCCGGACTTGTCATCAGGTCTTGTGCTTGGCTGTCCCAGACTCCAGAGCTGCCTCCATTCTCGAGAATCAGCTTCTTTCGGCTTCTGGGGCGCCCTCTCAACATGGGACACTTTCCCCCAGAGTGCCTCTGATCCAGTGGGCTCCTCATGGCTCCGTACAGATAACACCAGCCCTGCTGAGGCTCAACTGAGTTCTCAAGGCAAGACTCCTCATTGATTCCATGCCAGGGTGCAGATTCCTGATCCAATCACAGGTAACAGGCTAACAAAGTCAAATGATACATAACACAGGCGGCAACTTACACAAAAGGAATCTGCTCTTCTCAAAACCGGGTTATGAACTTGGCAAGGGCTTGCCAGGCAGTCAGCGCCATTCAGCCTCCTGAGAGCAATTGGGAACTGCCCTCCTCTCCTACCTCTGCCTCTGGGCTCCTCCTTCCACCCTCTTCCCTTTTTTCTCCCCTCCTTTCTTTGCTCTTTCATTCAATGAATATGTCCTTGATACTTACTGGTCCAGTTATCTGGTACTGCATAATAAATGGTCCCGCAATTTAGTGGCTTCATAAGAAAACCACTTAGTATACTTTGGATGTTTGTCCCCTCCAAATCTCATGCTCCAAATCCCTAGTGTTGGAGGTGGGGCCTTGTGGGAGGTGATTGGGTCATGGGGGCAGATCCCTCAGGAATGGCTTGGCATCCTCTGGTGGTAATGAGTTAATTTTCACTCTAAGTTAATGTGAGAGCTGATTGTTTCCAGTCTGGCACCTCCTTTCTCTCTCTCTTGCTTCCCCTCCCACCATGTGACACACTGGCTTCCCTTCCCCTTTTGCCATGATTGGAAACTTCCTGAGGCCTCACCAGAAGCAGACGCCAGCACTATGCTTCTTGTCTAGCCTGCAGAACCATGAGCCAGAATAAACCTCTTTCCTTTATAGATCACCCAGCCTCGGGTATTTCGTTATAGCAATGCAAATGGACTAATACACCATTTTATTACATCACGCAACTTTAGGGATCAGAATTCAGGCAGGGCTCCGCTGGGCAATTCTTTTGCTCCTTGTGTGGCATCTGCTGAGAACACTCAGCAGTATTCACTGGAGCCAGACTGGTCTGGATAGTCCAAGATGGGCAATATCTGGTGCCGTGGCAGAAAAAACTAGAAGGCTGGGCTCGCTGGGCCGCCTTCCTGCTTCATGCCATCTCAGGACCTCTCCATGTGGTGTCTCTAGTAGTCGGATATCTACGTGGCAACTCTAATAGTGGTGCTCCAAGAGACAAGAAGCGGAAGCTTCCAGTCTCTTAAAGCCTGGGCTCCAAAATTTGCCTAGCACCACTTCTGCCATATTCTATTGGTCAAAGAAGTCAGAGAGTCCACCCACATTTAAGGGAAGAGACCTAGACTTCCAGGAGTGTGAAAGCATTAGTGGCCATCTTTCATTTGCCACATCTTCCACCTGCTGGGGATTGTGAGAGATGCTGTGGAATTAAAGATAAAGTAACATGAGCACTATCATTCCGTTCCCTTTTTATTTCCACTAGGCTCAGTCCTTATCTGTGGATAGACTTTCCCATTTCTTTAAGTTACAGGAAAAAACTTTATTTGACATTGTAGTGGGTGTGTTTATTGACCAGGCGGGCAGGGGGTGGAAGATAGAAAGCATGGAGGGCAGAGTTGCTCTCGAGAGATGTTGTTGGGTGGGAGTAAAATCTAGGAGAGAGCCGGGCTCGGTGGCTCAGCCTGTAATCCCGCGCTTTGGGAGGCTGAGGTGAGTGGATTGCCTGAGCCCACGCGTTCGAGACCCACCTGGGCAGTGAGACCTCATCTCTACAATAAATCAAAAAATCAGCCGGGCGTGGTAGCACGCTCCTGCAGTTCCGGCTACTTGGAAGGCTGAGGCGGAAGGATCGCTTGAGCCCAGCGGGTCGAGGCTGCGGTGGCCGGGAGTGGCCACTGCGCTCCAGTCTCGGCGACAGTGAGACTCCAACTCAAAAAAAAAAAAATCTAGGAGAGTACTGCAGCAAATAAGACTGAAGCCAGGCTAGGTAGGGGAGGAGAGGAAAGCTCCATTGGCAATGGGCAGGGGAAGAGATGACTTTGAAGTTGTCTTAATGTGGGTGCCCTCTACAAGCAGAACCTGGAACAAAGATTTGGGTGCAGGTAGTCTATTGGGGAGGTGATTCTAGGAAGCATGGTGAGGGCCTGGGGAAGTGAAACAGGGAAGGGACAGAAACCAATAAAGCGTGTGCTAAGGAACAGGTAGAAGACTGGAGCTCTCCCAGGAGACTATGGAACATGCCCCGTACCCTGGGATTGTTGACTGCACAGCAGGAAACTAGGCTATTTACACACCAAGTCCCTTCCGTCAGTGATCAAGAGTTGTTCTAGGGCATTAAGAACACCAGTGGCTACTTCGCACAATGACCATCCCAGGAAACAGTCATTGTGCCCAGGAGTTGTCCTTCAGTGGCCTCCAGGGGTGTACCAAGAGGGTGTGGACAGCACCCCATTGCAACTTCTTATTCCCTTTACAATGAGATATGCAGAGGGCCTTGCCTTGAACACCTCCAGGGGGCGCCTGTCACATTGCATTCCACATGAAAGGTGCCCACTGGCAATGTGATCCTCAGCAGCCTTGACGTGTGATGTGACCCTTTGCTCCATCGCCCCACAAATTCTTCATTACAGCCTGCATGGCCCAGGAATGCTTTGAGAGTGAACAGATTCTCTCTGGGGTACAGGAAGAATGCGGAGTTCTAAGCCAAGGTCAGCTCTGAGTCAAAACAAGGACTTAGGCGAAGACAACTGGCACGTGCAGTCTCCCCCATGTGTCTCTTTGCAACATAGAGTCTGGTGATAAGAAAAAGGAAGCACCTTCAGAAACATGAGACCTGCCTAGGGGACTCACTCTTGTGTCTTCCAAGGCTTCAGAAACACAGGGGTCCACTGAGACCAGATTAAGTTAGCAAGTTCCTTCGCCCTTGTGTCACCATTTGTCAGCCAGCCCCTGAGCAGACCTCTCCCGTCCACCCAAGGTGTTCCCTCCCTGCTCCCCGGCCACATGGGGAGCAGAAAGGGCACTGTGTGTCTAGCCCTGCAGCCCGCCTCGGTTTGGAGCCTTTCTCTGCCATTCCTTATTTGTGCAACCTGGAGGAAGTCACTTCACCTCTCTGAGTTTCTGTTCTCCCGTCTAAGATCATCTCTCAGGCCTCTTGGACTCTAGCAGGCTGTGATTTGTGATTCTGTGAATAATGAGTTAGAGTTGCGTATCAGTGAACATTGAAGAGTTAAAAGTACCATACAGCTGAAAGTTTCACACAATTGTGACAGTTATGGCATGCAGAGCACTCTGAGAAAAACAGTCTCAGTCTCAGTTTACAGCAGTTCCACTTATCTTCAGGTAAACTGTTCCAAGAACCCCAGCAGATGCCTGAAACTGCGGCTAGCACCAAGCCCTAGCCAAGGAATGCCAAGGTTACATTTCACTTAATGGAAGCTCTTTACAGCTTCTCTTTGGCATATCCAAATTGCCAACATCACTACTGTTGCACTTTGGGGCCATCATTAAGTAAAATCAGGGTTACTTAAACACAAGCACTTTGATACCGTAACAGTTGATCTGATAATCAAGATGGCTACCTACTAAGTGACTAATGGGTAGCGTAGACAGTATGGGTCTGCTGGACAAAAGGAAGATTCCTGTTCTGGGCAGGATGGAACAGGATAACACCGGATTTCGTCACACTACTCAGAAAGGTGCACTATTTAAAACATTTATTTCTGGAATTTTCCATTTAATATTTTTGGATTGAGGTTGACTGTGGGTAACTGAAACCACAAAAAGCAAAACCAGCCGGGCTCGGCGGCTCAGCCTATAATCCCGCACCTTTGGGAGGCTGAGGTGAGTGGATTACACGAACCCGCGGGTTCGAGACCCGCCTGGGCAGCGAGACCTCATCTCTACAATAAATCAAAAAATCAGACGGGCGTGGTAGCGCATGCCTGTAATTCCGGCTACTCGGAAGGCTGAGGGGGAAGGATCGCTGGAGCCCAGCAAGTCGAGGCTGCGGTGGCCGGGAGCGGCCACTGCACTCCAGTCTGGGCGACAGAGTGAGACTCCAACTCAAAAAAAAAAAAAAAAACAAAGCCATGGATAATGGAGGACTACTGTATTCTCTTTACATAGGACCCCCTCATGTACCTTCACCCTGTCCCACACACCCTTAGCAGGATCTTAGGATCCTTGGTTACTCTATTAAACCTATGTTGAGAGACATTGCTTCTCCAGCTGTCTCTTCTTGATAGGGGAGGGTCGATGCCCTCAGATCCTTTGCTTCACCCATAAGCCCTGAGATGCCTCAGGCTAGGAGTGGGTACAACAAGGGGCCTCACACACCATTTCGTGCCCACACTGTCTTCTGGTTAGGCTCTGATAGGTTGTCATGTGTTGACGTGGGCCGGCCTTACTTCTCTGACTACCCTTGGTTCAGGGGCCTTTTCAACTGCTCTGGTTCTTGGATCATCTGTAGGTTGCCTTCTTAGAATGCTTTAGGCTGCAAGTAACAGAAACTTCCAATTCAAAATGACAAGAGAACTTACTATCATGTAACTGGAAACCCCAAGGCAGGAAGGGCCCTGAGATGGGTACTTGTGAGGTAAATGCCCAGATGTAGACTATTTCCCCCTATATCTGGCTTCTTTCTCCCCCACCCCCACCTTCAGGGAGTAGCCTTTGTATAGGAATTTGAAGAATTAACTTGTTGACTATAAAACTGTTTGCTGTACTGTCCCAAGGCCCGGATTCTTCACTGATCAGCCACCATCAGTGCCTCTTGTAAGTTTAATAAACCAATGTCTCTCCCTTGGACCTCTGGGTGACTTCTTTGAAATAGGCAAAGAACCTTAGGCACAAGCCCTCTCAAATTTGGGGCTGCCACATTACAGTACTTCACGGCTTCTCTCCTGTGATTCTCTTGACTCTGCCTTCCTTGGTGTATGTGTCAGTTTCAGCCTCCAACTGGTCCCAAAAAGGCTGCTGGAGTTCCAGGTATCACATGCAGACACAAAATTTCCAATGGCAAAGGACTCTCCCTTCCAGCCAGGAGTGATATTCAAAACATTCAACAACCAGTACAGCAGGGCACCAACCAGTAAGAAAAAACCAGCTATACTGGTATGGGCCTGCTGAATATCAAGGGTGTTTCCAGGATTGCCTTCCTAAGTAAGAGTAAGGAAGCCTGCCCAACCGAATTATCTCACAACTCATTGGCCAACACTAGATAACATGACCCTACTCCCCAAACCAGTTTCTGGGGAATTACTATTGATTGGGTTAGAATAGTAAAGACTTACCTCTGAATTGGGGTCCTTTCTTGAGGGTAGAGGTCTGAACCAGATTCAAGCTCCTTCAGCAGGTTGGAGATTGGGGAGGCCATCAATCCAATCCACTTCATAGGTTCACAACACTTCCCACCCCTCCAAAATCGAAGACTTCTTATGCTACACTCAGAGTCACTGCTAAATCTGACTGAGGTGCCTCGTTTCTGCCCCCTTGCTTCTTTCTGCAACCACAAATGCTTTATGCTTTTCATAAAGCAGATTTATCCTTATAATATCTGTGAAGTATGAAATGAGTACTGTTTGGTTCGGTTAGGCCCATTTCATGGATGGACAAACTGAACATTTTTGCATGAGTCATTCTGGCAAGCCTAGGATAAGATTAATGGAAGAGGCCTTTTGACAAACAAGCAGTTACTGCTCAACTGCGGCCTTTCTGTCTCTCTCTTACTCACATCCCCTTGCTTTTGGTTTAATTGATAGGCAAATTATTGAGTATTTGGCCAGGCTGGGGGCCAGGAGGCTGTTTATAGCATGCAGATCCTGCCTTTTCTACCTGGGTGCATCTGCCAGCAGCCATCAGATAATCGGCCTCTTCCAGTGACAAGGGCATGATGAATTTCCCCCATTACTTGATATCAATGCTTTTGTTAGTTTGCATTTTATGCGGTGCCTTTTCTCTCAGCAACTCAAGGCCTTTTGCAGAGTCTTATGTAATGGAAAATAATTCTGCAAGGTAGGCAGACCAGGCAAGGCCAGAATACAGAAACTGCATTCCTCACACACACGCGCAGCAGCCCTGCTGGGGCCCATCTGTGTCAGGGCGGTGACATTTGCGGCACTTCGAGACAGTAAAAGAACACAGACACAGACAGAGGGGGACACAATTGCCTTTGCTAAGCTCCAAAAAGGGCCCTCTCCATGTGCTTGAGCCACTGGCTTTTAAACAGGAAAAGGGGCCAGGCACGGTGGCTCACACCTGCATTTCCAGCTCTATGGGAGGCCAAGGCAGGAGGACTGCTTGAGCCTGGGAGTTTGAGACCAGTCTAGGTAACACAAAAAAACCCCAAAAAATAGTCAGGTGTGGTGGCATGTGCCTGTAGTCTCATCTACGCAGAGGGCTGAGACAGAAAGATCACCTGAGCCCAGCAGGTCGAGGCTGTGGTGAGCCGTGATCATGCCACTGCACTGCATCCTGGGCAACAGAATGAGACTCCGACTCAAAATAAGTAAGTAAATCAATAAATAGGAAAAGGAAGGGCCGTAAGAAAGGGAGATATAAGGGAAGGAGGACCGGATGATGATCCAAAGCAGAAGTGAATAAGAGCAGGAAAGGGTACTCAACTACACTGGTCATCTGGGAAATGCAAATTCAAATCACTGTGAGATAACATTACCCCACCAGGATGCTAATACAGCAAAACAAAACAAATCAAAACCGGTAATACGAAGCGTTGGTAAAGATGTGGGATAACTAGAATTTCATATGCTACTGATGGGCGTACAACTTGGTACAGCCATGGTGGAGAATCGTCCAATAACCTCTGAAACTGACCAGAAGCTTGCCCTATGACCCAGAAATTCTACTCCTCGGTAAATGCCCATAGATAAACACATGTGTGCCCCCCAAAGCCCTGCAAAATGATGTTCGTCACAGCACTATTCACATTAGCCCAAACTGAAGACAACCCACCCACGTATCCCTCAGAAATAGAATGTATAAGTACATCATGGTGTATTTCTACCATGGAATATTTTCCAGCAATAAACAAGGAAAACTTTCACATACACGATGTGGCAGGGGGAGAGACACGAAGACGTGCATTCTGTGTAATTTCACTTATATGAAGTCCAAGACCAGGCTAAAGTCATCTGTGGTGACAGAAACCAGAAGAATGGTTGCCTGCTGACTGGGAGGTATGAAAGTGTCGTCTAGGGTGTTGGTGAAGTCCTAGATCTTGGGCTCAGTTGCGGCTAACGTGTGAGCTGACTTAGTAAAATGTGTATTTAGAATCTGTACTTCGTAAAAATTCATGATTTGTGTACTTGAATGTCTGCATGCTGTACTTCAAAAAAGGTTTGCAGCAGGGCTTGGTGGCTCAGCCTGTAATCCCGCGCCTTTGGGAGACTGAGGTGAGTGGATTGCCTGAGCCCGTGGGTTCGAGACCTGCCTGGGCAGGCGAGAC
>NW_007026751.1:259602-330409 GCF_000164805.1 Carlito syrichta | reverse complement strand
AAAAAAAAAAAAAAAAAAAAAGGCTTGCAATAAGGATGGGAGGGAGGGAGGAAATACAGGCATGCCTCTATTTGTGGACAGGTTGGATTCTGATGACTGCCTTTGAATTTATTTGTTCATTTGCCAAAGGGACCATCACCCACTCCACCATATATATGTGTATATGTACAGAGAGTACCAAGAAAATGTATATACATTTTAAGAAAGGAAAAAATTGTATTAAAATTGTAGTTGAATACAAGTCACATTTGACTTCTGCAATCAAAGTGGATACCATCAGCGTCCAGATACTTCTAATTACGGTGAACTAAAAGTAATACATAAATAACATCTCTTAAAATGTGTATACATTTTTTTGGCACCCTCAGTATGTGTGTGTGTGTGTGTGTGTGTGTGTGTGTGTGTGTGTGTGTGTGTGTATGCGCGTGCGCATGCATGCATGCATGCACACTTAGCTTTGTCTTTCTTTTCTTTCTTTTTTTTTAGAGTCAGGGGTCTCACTATGTTGCCCAGGCTGATCTTGAACTCCTGGGCTCAAGCAATCCTCCCACCTCGGTCTTCCCAAGAGCTGGGACTACGGGTGCAAGCCACCAAGCCAAGCCAGTGCTTAGCTTTTTTTTTTTTGAGTTGGAGTTTCACTCCGTCGCCCAGACTGGAGTGCAGTGGCACGCTCCTGGCCACCGCAGCCTCGACCTGCTGGGCTCCAGCGATCCTTCCACCTCAGCCTTCCAAGTAGCTGGAACTACAGGTGCGCGCTACCACACCCCGCTAAGTGCTTAGCTTTCTATCAAAGTTTATAGCTTGAAATTTCATAAGCAGAGATGCTTCTATTTAGAGTTAAGGCCAAGGGCACTAAAGATTTATGGCTTAATTCATTTGTTCATTCATTCACCCATCAAAGACGGGAAGAATTATCATCTGATTCTGAAAGCCTTTGGCAAGAACTAAGTGTTCTGTTTCTAGATGTCTTCTTATCAGTAACAAGACCTCGAAGCCCATCTGGGGTAAAAAATACCTCCACTCCCTTTTTCCCTAAATTCCTGGACTGGGGGCCTAATACCTGCTAGCATGGAAGGTGACAGGGTAGAGGCAGCCTTGGAAAAGAGCGTATTATGCTACTCCGGCTGCCATGACAACATACCATAAGCTGGGTGGCATAAACAACAGTAATGTCTTGTCTCACAGTCCTGGAAGCTGGAAATCCAAGATTAAGTTGGTTCCTTCTGAGGGCTATAAGGGGAAACTGGTTCCGTTCCCTGCCTCTCTCCTAGCTTCTGGTAGTTTCCTGGCCATTTTTAACACTTCATCTTCATGTGGTTTGCTCCCTCAGGACGTGTCTGTTTCTATGTCCAAATGTCTCCTTATAGACACCAGGCATATTGGATTATGACCTCATTTTAACTGAATTACCTCTGTAAAGATTGTAGTTCCAAATAAGGTCACATTCTGAAGTCCTGGATGTTAGGACTTCAACAAAGATTTTTTTAGGCAGGGGGCACAATTCAACCCATACCAGAGGAGAATGACTCCTCTCCAAGCCTGTTTCCCCACTGTGGCTGTATCCGTTGGAAAAGATTAGCAAGGGGCTGGCAGCTTCTGAAGAGGACTTAGCACCCAACTCCATGTGGAGAGGGGAATTAGGCTGGCCTGAAGAAAGGTTCAAGTTCCCCAAGGTAGGAGGACAAGCAGCTGTGGAGACAGATCACCACGACTGCAGGCACAGTCTCAAGAGACAGACAGGTTTGGATCAAATTCTGGCTCCATCCATGGTCTTCCACTCTCTTTGTATGACGTTGAGCACATTACTTTAGATTCTCTGAGCCTCAGTTTCCCCAGATCTGAAGTTGGGACTCTAGTTCCCACCTTGCAGGGTTTTCATAGGGCTTGGCTTCAATAATGCATAGAAAGTGGATTGTGGCTGGGTGTGGTGATTCATACCTGTAATTCCAGTATTTTGAGAGGTCAAGGCAAGAGGATCCCTTAAGCCCCGGAGTTTGAGACCAGCCTGGGCAACATAGTAATAACCTGTCAGAAAGAAAGAAAGACAGAGAGAAAGAGAGAAAGGGAGGAAGGGAGGAAGGGAGGAAGGGAAGAAAAGAAAGTGGATTGTGATGTGATTGGTGCTCAGATAGCACATAATACATTCAAGGAATTCTTGTGTGGTCCTAGGAGAGATTCAAGGAAGTCAGAACCACTAAACTGAGGCTTTAGTAGCTGTAGAAAGGACTAGCCAGTTCTTTAATTACTCACATCATATATGGATAGGTGTTTTGTTTTGAGTTGGAGTCTCACTCTGTCACCCAGGCTAGAGTGCAGTGGCATGCTCATGGCCACCACAGCCTCGACCTGCTGGGTTCAGGCGATCATTCTGCCTCAGCCTTCCAAGTAGCTGGAACCACAGATGCACACCACCACGCTCGGCTAATTTTCTGATTTATTGTAGCGATGAAGTCTTGCCATGTCACCCAGGCTGGTCTCGAACCCCTGGGCTCAGGCAATCGTTTCGCCTCCATCTCCCAAAGTGCTGAGATTGCAGGCATGAGCCACTGCACCCAGTTACTTTTTAAAAATGCAAACATGGCAGAAGGATTCGAGGTGAAAAGTCTCCCTAGGGGGGAGGGAGATGGGATTAACAGTAGCAAATATCTGTCTGGGAACGGGGAAACACCCCATATCAACAAGGTGCCTGAATGAAACGCAATTGTATACCTAACCCTTAACTGTACCCCACAACTTCACAATAAAAAAAAAGTCTCCCTCCACACTGTCCCCCAGTCCTCTAGGCCAACATCCCTAGAATTTTTCCAAACATATGTATGACACCTATATATATACTTTTAAATAGCCCAGCACAGTGGCCCACGCCTGTAATCCCAGCCCTTTGGGAGGCTAAATAAGGCAAGAGGATTGTTTGAGGCCAGGAGTTCGAGACTAGCCTGGACAACACAGCTAAACTCTGTTTCTACCAAACCTAAAAAAGTTAGCTAGGCATGATGGCACTAGTCTGTGGTCCCAGCTACTTGGGTGGCTGAGGAGGGAAAATCTTGAGCCCAGGCGTTCCAGGCTTCAGGGAGCCATGGTCACACCACTGCACTCCAGCCTAGGTGACAAAACAAGACTTTATCTAAAAAAAAAAAAAAAAAAAAAGTTCGCTGGAGGCGGAGCTGGGTAACATGCAGGGCCTGGTGGTGGACTTCAAGAACAAGTACAAGGATGAAATCAACAAGCGCACAGAGATGGAGAATGAATTCATCCTCATCAAGAAGGATGTGGATGAAGCTTACAAGAACAAGGTGGAGCTGGATCTTGCCTGGAGGAGCTGACTGATGAGATCAACATCCTCAGGCAGCTGTATGAGGAGGAGATTCGTGAACTGCAGTCCCAGATCTCAGACACATTCGTGGTCCTGTCCATGGACAACAGCCGCTCCCTGGACATGGAAGGCATCATCACTGAGGTCCTTGCCCATTATGAAGAGATTGCCAAGCACAGCCGGGCCGAGGCTGAGAGCAAGTACAGACCAAGTACGAGGAACTGCAGACGCTGGCCGGGAAGCACGGGGATGACCTGCGCTGAACTAAGACGGAGATCTCTGAGATGAGCCGGAACATCAGCCGGCTGCAGGCTGAGACTGAGGGTCTCAAAAGCCAGAGGGCTTCCCTGAAGGCTGCCATCGCAGATGCAGAGTAGCATGGGGAGATGGCCGTTAAGGACGCCAACAGCAAGCTGGCCGAGCTGGAGGCCGCCCTGCAGTGGGCCAAGTAGGACATGGCGTGGCAGCTGCACGAGTACCAGGAGCTCATGAACATCAAGCTGGCCCTGGACATCGAGATCGCCACCTACCAGAAGCTGCTGGAGGGCGAGGAGAGCCGACTGGAGTCTGGCATGCAGAACATGAGTATCCATACTAAGACCACCAGTGGCTACTCAGGTGGCCTGAGCTCACCCTACGGCTTCAGCCTCAGCTATGGCTTTGGCTCTGGCTCTGGATGGGGCTCCAGCACCTTCAACCGCACCAGCTCCTCCAAGGCCGTGGTGGTGAAGAAGATCGAGACCTGTGATGGGAAACTGGTGTCTGAGTCCTCTGATATCCTGCCGAAGTGAACGGCCACCTGAGTAGCAGCCCCTCCCAGTCTGCGCCCTCCTGGGACCGCCCCAGAGCCTGTGGGGGAGACAGCTTTGCAGGAGGTAGCCTAGGGGACAGGAGCCCCTCCTGAGGCTCAGCCCTAGCCCTCAGCCCACTCCTGGGGGAAGTTTCCTGCCTGGGGTACCCCCCTCTTGCCCGAGCCCCCAGCTAAGAACTAATTCAATTGTTTTGGGCTTCTTCCCCCAAAATAAAATTTCAACTACTTCTGCCAAAAAAAAAGTTTGGATACACAAATAGGACTACTGCGATGGCGTAGTCTTCTACTCATACCCCCTGGACGACCCGCACCCCCCTCCGGAGATACCTGCAGACATTTTCCTCAAAGCCTCCGTCTTCTTGGATCTTTCTGCAGAAAGATGCTCTCTGTCCAAGGAGCATGCTTGCTGGCACACGGGGCTGACTGAAAATGCTGATAAGTGAAAACCCCTCACCAATGAGGGGCAGGAGTTGGTGGGTAAATATCCCTTATCCCATCCTTACCCTGCGGTGGCATGATTCTGAGGCCTGTTCCGTGAAATCTGTCTAAGGACTCCCGTGGGACTGAGCCCCAGGTGCCCACAGTGATAATCCATTCATTCACACAGCCTTTACCCTCCCTCACTGTGCCTCCCAGATCATGCCCCCAATAACGACTTGCACCCAAATTCTTGTCTCCAGATCTGCTTTGGGGGAAACTCAATCAAGACAGGGACAATACAGTGACTGCTCTGCACCTCACTTTTTTTCAGCCTGCGGTATGTCTCCCAGAACTTTTCCTATCAGGAGGACTGTTATTATTCCATAATCTGGGTGTGAGTGACATCATTAACTCAGCCAGTCCTCTTCTGATGGATATGTAGGTTGCTTCCAGTTTGTGCTGTTATTATCAACGGGGTAGACCACGTGCAGTGGCTCACGCCTGCAATCCAAACACTTTGGGAGGCTAAGGTGGGAGGATCTCTTGAAACCAGGAGTTCAAGGCTTGCAGTGAGCTATGATTACACCACTGCACTCCAGCCTGGGCAACAGAGCAAGACCCTGTCTCCAAAACGAAAAAAAAAGGATGAACAACGTAGCAATGAACAGCCTTGTGCATGTATCATGCAGCACGTGGGCAAGTGTATCAGAAGGTTGACTTTCTAGAAGTAGAATTGCTGGGCCAAAAGGTAAGGAAGAGTGACTCTGGTGCTCAGGTTGGAGGTGATCAGAGTAAGACATGAGGCAGGCCTGGGTGAGTGGCTCAAGCCAAAAGACCCCGTTTGCAGTGAGGAGCTCCCATACCTGAAAATACCTGGAGAGTCTCTCCCCTGCGTATTTCGGCCGCAGAGGGTCTCCTGTGTGCTTGAACTCACTCAAGCAGGTCCCCACTAAAACAGGGCCTTGCCCCAGGGCCACTGTCTCCAGGAAGAGCTCTCCACGAGCCTTTCCACATGCCCATATCCTACTACCGCCTTTATGTCCTAGATTGTTGTTTTTCAAGCAATAGTCCCCAATTTTCAGAAGAAAAACAACTTGTTTTAAGAGCATACACCACTGAGATCTTCAGGCTTTTTCTTCAGGCTGACTGTTGAGAAGAAATTAATTTTCAGGGTAGGAGGACTTGGTGAGGAGATTGGGAACAGATCCGTGGTGAGCATGTGGAGTGTTTTCTGTAATTTGGTCTCTCTGCCCACTCATGAACACTTACAGTGTTTACCTAATCATCAGCCTGTTCAGAAAACAAATTTTAAAGGCATCAAAATACTTTTTTGTTCTCTTCTGGAGTTATTTGCTGCCTACTGGCTGTCTACTTGATCTCGCCTTAAGATGCAGAGAAAGGTACCCCAGACTTTGCCCTGGGGACTTGAAATACCAGAGAGATGGGAGACCAGGGGCTTGAAGCAGCAATGGAGGCAATTGCCCAGAAAGTCAAGGTTATTGGCAGAGAATAGAGAAGGGATTCTTCTTTCCCTTTTTCCTCTTTCTGTTGCTTTTTCCTTCTTATCTTTATTGTTTTCCTTTATCATTGGGAGTGGGCGGCAGGGGTAGAAACGCCCCACATATGCCTCAATAAAATGTTTAGGAAGGAAGGAATCTGTGAAGAAGTTCCAAAGAGAAGAATGGGCATTTCGTTGACTCTGTTTTCTGGGCAGGTGAGGTGTGGATGCCACACCTTCACACACACACACACACACACACACACTCACACACCCCACTTATGAGGGGCTACTCTGAAGAGAAGGTTGCCCTTCCTGCCTTCGAGGAGGGCCCAGGGCTGCTCAGGAACAATCCTACCCTTAGAGATGTGAGTCATGGGGTCTTTGAGGGGAAGGAAGGGTCTTGGAGGGGAGAGAGGTGTGGGAAAAGGAACTGGTCCTCCCAGGCACCCCAGCAGAAGCAGGAAGGATTTTGGCAAAAGGTGTGCACTTTAAGGGAAGGATGCGATCAGAAGTGACTGGGAGAGATGATAAAGCTGATCAAAATTCTTAGTCATTGAGCACTTACTCCAGGCCAGGCCCATGTAATCAAATAGCCTCATTTTCTCTTCTTCAATAACCAGGTAAGGGAAGTGATTCTAACAGTGCTTAGCACGTAGTAAGCACTAAATAAACAGGGGGTGTCAAAAAATATATACACGTGTTAAGAGATGTTATCTATGGATTACTTTTTGAAATTGAATTAAATTACAGTAGCAATGTGTAGTATGAGGTTGGCTCAACCATGCTTTCACCATTTTCTTTGACTGTCCTGCCTGTCACATGGTGATGCTAACATTCACTTGATTATCACCATCGTTTGAGCAAACGTGTATACATTTCTTTGGCACCCCCTGTATATTTGTTAAATAAAAATGATTGCACAATGACCTTATGACAGCCCTGGGAGGCAGGTGCTGTTGTTACGCATTTCATCTCTGAATAGATAATGGCCTGAAGAGATTAGTACAAAGTCAGGTGGACTTAGAGTTGAGATTTGAACACAGATCTGTCTAACTGCTCCTAACCACTATTCTGTACTGCCTTCAAGTACAACAAAGCTGTAATCCCAGCACTTTGGGAGGCCGAGGTAAGAGGATTGCTTGTTCCCAGGAGTTTGAGACCAGCCTAGGCAACATGGCGAGACCTCATCTCTACACTAAAGCAAAAGTTAGCTGGGCGCATGCCTGTAGTCCCAGTTACTCAGGAGACTGAGGTGGGAGGATCACCTGAGCCCAGGAGGTCAAGTCTGTGGTGATCTGTGATCGTGCTGCTGCATTCCAGCCTAGGCCACAGAGTGAGACTCCGACTCAAAAAGAAAAGAAAAGAAAAAAGACCAGAATTTCTGTGCCTTGCTCTGTAAGTGACCCTGCTCTAGGTTTAGCTAAAAACACCATCGCTTCTAACACTATGGAAAAAGTGTGAAAAAAAATTAGAAATAATGATCCAGTAATTCCACTTCTGGGTATATTTCCAAAGGAATTGAAAGCAAGATTTTGACAAGATTTGTGCACACTCAGATTTAAAGCAGCAGTATTCACAATAGCCAAGAGCTGAAAGAACCCAAATGTCCATCGGTAGATAAATAGATAAACAAAATGTTGTATAGTCAGAGAATGGAATATTACTCAGCCTTAAAAACAAAGAGGATTCTGACAGATGCTACAACATGGATGAACCTTGAAGACATTATACTAAGTAAAACAAGCCAGATACAGAAAGACAAATACTGCATGGTTCCATTTATCTGAGTAGTCAAATTCATAGAAACAAAGTAGAATGGTGGTTGCCAGGGGCTTGGGGGAAAGAGAAATGGGTAGTCATTTTTTATTAGGTACAGAGTTTTCAGTTTGGGAAGACGAAACATTTCTGGAGAGCTGTTTCACAACGGGGTGAATATATTTAACACTATTGAATTGTACACTTGAAAATGGTTAAGATGGTATACTTTATGTGTTTTTATCATAATTTTTAAAAATTTTAAGCAAATTTTTAAAAACGCTTTCTTCTGAAATGCTCACCGTCACTCATTCTCTGACCCGCTGTGATTATTTTGAAATCTCCTTTGCAGAACATAAGTCCTGGACCTGTATTCTAACTCTCATTGCTAAACCTTCCCCAGGCTATCTCCAAGCAAGTTGTTTCTTTATACCTCTTTTCCCTAGCCATGCCTAGATCAGAGATTCTTAATGTTTTTGGTTCTCAGGATCATTTTTAGAATCTGATAAAACTCCCATACTCTCCCTACCTTTGTACTCCAAATACACACGTGCATTGACATAAATAATTGACTCAGAGGCCTCTTGGATATCATGGGGCCTCTCCAAGGTGCTCCAAGATCCCTGTGTTCCTCCTATACAGCACAGGGCTTCCCCTGATTGGCTCAAAGATTTCATTTTAGATGCCTCTTTTCCCTCCCAGCGAAATCAAGGAAAGGGATAACTTCTTATTAAAAGGCCACATGTGTCATCAGGTCAAGTACAGTGGCTCACGCCTATAATCCCAGCACTTTGGGAAGCCGAGATGAGAGGATTGCTTGAGTCTGTGAGTTCAAGACCAGCTGGACCACATAGTGAGACCTCGTCTCTACAAAAAAATTAAAAAATAAAAAATTAGCCAGGCGTGGTGGTACACACCTGTAGATTCAGCTACTCAGGAGGCTGAGGCAGGAGGATCGCTTGAGTCCAGGAGTTCAAGACTGTGGTGAGCTGTGATTGTACCACTGCACTCCAGTCCGGGCAAGAGAATGAGACCCTAACTCAAAAAAAAAAAGAAAGAAAAGAAAAAAGAAAAAAAAGCCATGTGGCATCTCGTCCACAAGAATGGTATTATATTCCCTGTATGACAATTCATTCTAGAACACCTCTCTATATACAGGGATGTGTGTGTGGGCAAGTGTACTTACCCTAGGAGTGGTTAGTTAGCACAAAGAAGACCGACAGCCACCAGAAGCCAAGAAGGCAAGGCAATTTCTCCGCTAGAGCTCCCAGAGGGAGTATGGCCCCACTGACACCTTGATTTCAGGCATCTGGCCTCCAGAACTGTGCTAGAATCCATTTCTGTTGTTTTAGGCCACCCAGTTTATGGTTATTTGCCGCCTCAGGAGACTAAAACACTTTCCAATGATTCTGTAAGCACCAACCTCCCTGTTTTAAATCCCTTTCGGCTTAAGACGTCTGGAGCACTTTCTGTTTCTGGCGCTGAATCCTGAGTGGTACAACTCCCTTTCCATCCTGGAAATGAAAGACTAAGCAAGCCAGAACACATATCGAAGCAGGAACCTGGGCCGAGACTGGACAGACTGAGATTTGAGGCTCATAAATCAGCACCATCCCTGACTCTGCTGTCAACCTGGCAGGCAGATGCCCTCCTCCCAGTTCAGCGGGAACGTTGGTTCTGGTGGCCTTATTGCTAGTGTGGCAGTAACAGTTTATTTTTACTTTAAATTATTCTGCAGCCAGCACTGCGGCTCACTTCTGTCTAGAGCCCCACCGCCTCCTCAGTCTGGGAACACAGAGCCAGGCAGGGCCTGTGCATTGCCTGTCTTTCCTTCCTTTATCCCATGGAGTCCAATAACGTGCTAGAAAGCACCAGAACATGATTGAGAGTCTTTATTCCAATACCGATGAGATCACTTCCTAGAGGGCAGCTTGTCTTGGTCTGCATCTTATTCCCAAATCATGAAAAGGTAGGGCTTTGTGTGTGCGTGCATGTGTGTGTATACATGAGTGTCCATGAACTTTTGTGTCCATGGGTATCTCTGTGCCCATGTGTCTGTCTCTGTGTGTGTGTGTGTTTGTGTGTGCATTTCCATGAGCTTGTGTCTGTGTCTCGTGTCTGGATGTGTGTGTCTCTCTGTGTGTGGAGACAGGGTGGAGGGAGGGGAAGTGAACCGGCTGTGGTTACTGTTAACACCATAAACTTGAGCTATTGTTTTCATAAACAGGAGGCTGCAGATCGCCTCTTACTGCTCTTACCACTGCGCTGTTGAAATTATATTACCGTGGAAGAATCCTTCTTTCATTCTGCCGGCGTAGCCACATAGACCAGGATAGGAGAGTTCCACTCAGGTGGGACCTGCCTCATCTGTGGAGTTCCTAGCACCTTGTGGCCTCTGTGTTGGGGATCAAAATTAAAACCATAGAATTCTCTGCTAGCAAAGTTGGGGTCACCTCAGTGCTTCCCGATAGATTCCCTGTGGTGCCTGTGTAGACGGTTATGTATTAAACACGTGTTGTTCATGTGAAGCAACTCCAGGCACTGGCTTTTGTGACAGGAGCTAGGCCCCAGCTGGGCCCTCCAGGGACTCTTGATGCTCTGACACGGTGATTGATACGAACAAGTATAGAGCTGGGTAACATTGGGGTGCAATGACATGGGGCATTCACCCCAGCCTTGGGGAAGGGAATGTAACCAGGGGGAGCTTCCCAGAAGTGGCACAGGTTGGGGAGCTGATGGGATAAGTAGGGATTATCTAGAGTCCTGAGAGCTCAGCATGATCAAAGGAGGTGCCTCAGCCCAGCCCAGGCTCAGGCAGCTGCCTTACTTGGGGCAGAATCCTCCCATCGTGAGCCACATGGTGCCACTTGCAGCATGAAAGAGGGCTTCTTTCTCCCCAGCTGATCTGAACATTACAAATCTCTCTCCCAGAAACCGCTTGCTTAAAGAGGGCCAGGCCCTCTGAGGATCCTGTCATCTCCAACAGAGCCCACCCTGGGGTGTAGGTGGCTTTTCTCAGCCCCTCCAGATCTACTCCCCACCCTCCTGGGCAGGTTCTGCACTCCAGGAAGCTGGCCCGTCCTCCAGTTTCAAGAGACCCAAGCACAAGGTCCAAGAGCAGGAGGATTTGTTCCCCCAACTCCCTCCCCACTGAGCCACCTCGCGTCGTCCACATCCTATTGCTAAAGGCCACCCTCCTGTCCGGTGGCCTTTCTCCTACCCTGTAATTACTCTCTGGGGTCTCCTTATCCTGTCAGGCCTGAGGGGTTCTGGTGGCTTCCTGCTGTTACTGGTCTCTGCAGACTTCACCAGCCCTTGCTGGACTTTCCTGTCTTCTGCTCCCACCTCCAAAAACAGTCCCTTTATTAAACGCTCCTCATATCACCTAGCTGGAAGGTGGCATTTTCCCGCCAGGACAGTATCCTCATCTCCCATGGAGGGTTCTGCCTTATCCCAGGCTTTGGGCCCCTTCCATCTCCAAGAGACTAAGATGGTGGTCAAGGAGCCATAAAGCCACTGGTGCCTCAGGCCAGCCCTGGTCCCTCCTACTTTGAGCCCAGGTCACAGGAAACAAGCTCTTGCTTGGTCTTCGTGACCAAACCCCCCATCCAGGACACGGGCTGCTGAAAGCAATCCTACTTTTCTGCCACCTGCTTCATTCTCTGGCTAGTTCCAAGGGGACAGGAGGGCCACCCTGGTCCCTGTGTGCCTTCAGAATGCTGATACTGGCTCACCCCCATCAGGCCTGCTGCAAGCCACCCTCCTCCATTCCCAGAGGCACATCCCTCCCATGGCCAGGCCATCTCAGGCCCCTGACACCTGCCCAGCTGGTCACAAGGGAACTCACTGCTGCCGCCGCTGCTGGAAGCAGTCTGGAGCGCGGGGCCTGCCACACGCACCTTCCCATCTGGATATTCCCCAGCCTTGGTCCTGGCAGCTGCCTTGGCAGACGGCTCACATCAAACCTCAGACTTCAGACCCCTTCAGACTCCTGCCCACCAGCCCAGAGGGCACTGAAAGGGCAGCATTGCCGGGAACCAGCTCCCACGAGGGCTGGGTGAACACCGTGACTCTGAGCCCAGCCATGGGAGCGCAGCGAGCCAGGATTTCCAAGTGGATTAAGAGGAGCTAGAGGAAAGGAATGGGAGCCACAGGGCAGGGAGGGGGCTGAGGTAAGTGGGAGGAAGACAGCCCAGCACCCACAGCAGCCGATCTTCAATAACCTCCTGTGCTCTCAGTGTGTGAGCACTGAAGGTCACATCAGGCCTCGCAGCAGCAAGGATGATCCCTGCCTTTTAAGCCAGGAGACTGAGAGACAGCAGCGTGAGTGGCTTGTCCACACTTAGGAAATGCGGTCTGATTTCCAGGTATACTCTCTGCGTCCTTGGCCTCCGTGTGCTAACCAGGCCCCACCACAGATTTCTCAGACCACTGACTGGATTTGCCATTCACCCCGAGTTTGGACTAACAGGCAAGCACGGACGGTTCCATCCTTCCTCGGCCCTCAGCTCTGTGTCCCTCAGCAGAGCCAGGGCTCCAGCTCCTTCCTCCGCCCCCCTCCCTCCCTGCGGCTCCAAGCATCATGGTCACAGTCAGGAACAGGGTCCCAGCAGCCTCTGTGCTGCTGCCTCTTCCATTTATCATGGGCGGGGGGCTCTCTTGTAGCATCTACATGGAGAATAAATGCTCGCCTCCCCTTTAGGAAATCACGTGAAACATCACACCCAGGGACAACTGGTTAGAACACAAGCGACTACCTTCCTACAAGGTGAGGACATCGGAGGAACAAAATATATGCAGAGCTGTGCAGGGGCAGTGCCCAGCCTGCCAGCTCAGCACATCCTGGCCTCTCTGCCGTAGGCTCCAGGCCAGCTGGGCACCGTGTCTCCCTCCCCAGCTCTTGAGGAAACAAGGGCATCTTTCTGGCTGGTTACCTGAGCACAAGGTAGGCTTGGTGGATACAGCTAGGGCAGGTACTTCCTCAATACATTGGCTTGATTGGCCTCTCCTTTCTGGTTCTCAAATGAGAAATCTTACCAACGTGGCCCCTTTCCCCGAGTGAGGCAGCAATGGGTAAAGCAACATTGACTGTAGATGAATAGTGTTTCTAGACTCTATTATAGACCCTGTTCTTTGGGGTGCTCTTTCTTCTCTCTGTCTTCAGGCGCCCCTCTTTCAAAACCTTCAAAATCTCATGTCAGTCATTTACATGTTAGCATGAATTTAAGTGAATGAAATAATTATTTCTCCTAGAAGGATTTGCATTTAAATCTTTCTGGATGGAAATCATTCTGCAATGAAAGACTTTTCTCATTAAAAAGATTTCAACTTGTAATCCCACAAGGTGGAGAAGCATTTAAGGGGGCACAATGCTTCTGCAGACTGAAGCTTTCCCAACTTCATCCACCTGTCCTGTTGCCAAATGGTCTAGCTTGGGTCGGCTTCTTCCCTCTATGTTCTCTGACTCTCTCCAGCTTCTGCTCCTGGGGTTTAGAGATTCTGTTGACTCACCTTTCTGATTCATCTAAGAATCACAAGAGTTCAGGTCTGGTGAGAACTTGGAGATCAAATCATGCAAACTATTAGTTTCTAGATGAAGAGACAGAAACGCAAAAAGAGTGAAGTGACATGCCCAAGATCCTACAGCAAGTCACAGCAGAGTCAAGACCAGGCTCCAGGTCTCCCGAACACCAGCACTGCTTGCAATGTGAAGCCCAGGCAGAATGACACAGGTGGTTTCTGTGCGGCTTGAGATGAGCATTCCCAGAAGCGTTCGGTCTAGAAAAAGAAGCCCATGTGGCTACAGGGACCTGGAAGGCACAGGGGCTGGAGAGTCCTGAACAAAGCTCACTGTTGTCACCATCCTAACACCTCTCCTGAACTTGGCGACTAGGGCCTTTAGTTTTGTTTTCCAAGCAGTCCCTGATCCTTCAAAAGCAGAGCTACCCTTGGCCGTCCGCCTCAAGTCAACTTTCTTAGCTAGCTCTACCTCCCCAGACAGCGCAAGGCCCTTCACTTGTTTGAGATAAGTCTTGGCCTGAATTTGATCTGAACTTAGCCCAGAAGTATAGACCGAAGGCAGAGCACCAGAATCAACATGTGGCCTAGAGGAAATCACAGGCCATGGAGCCAGACTGCCTGGGTTCAACTCCCACCTCTGCCGTCTTCCAGCTCTGCTTTTTTGGGCCGTTGACTTAACTTTTCTGTATCTCAGGTTCCTCAGGTAGGGGTAACTCTGGCGCCTGCCTCAGGTTGTCGTGACAGTTAAATGGAGTCAATACATGGAAAGCACTTAGAACGGAGAATGCAAGCGGTACTTATACTCACTTAATGTTACCCATAATGTCTTTGGTGCCTCCCTTCAAAACCTTCCAGAAGTCTCTCTACCTCTCCCCCTGAATCTAAGTATACAAGCTTTGTTTTTAAAAAGTTAGGATAGGCTGGGCCTGGTGGCTCACATCTGTAATCACAGCACTCCAGGAGGCCGAGGCAAGAGGCTCTTTTGAACCCAAGAGTTTGAGACCAGCCTGGGCAACATAGCGAGACCTCGTCTCTACAAAAAAATACAAAAATTAACCAGGGCTGGTGGTACACACCTGTAGTCCCAGCTATTCAGAAGGCTGAAGCGGGAGGATTGCCTGAGCCCAGGATGCTGAGGGTGCGGTGAGCTGTGATCGTGCCACTGCACTGCAGCCTAGGTGACAGAGTGAGATTCCAACTCATAAATAAATAATAAAAGGATGAAATAGCCAGGCATGTTGGCTTATGCCTGTAATTCCAGCACTTCGGGAGGCTGAGGCGGGACTATCACTTGCAGCCAGGAATTCACGATTAGCCTGGGCAACAGAGCAAAATCCTCATCTCAAAAAAAAAAAAAAAAAAAATTCTGGGTGTGATGGTGTATGCCTGTAGTCCCAGTTACTCAAGAGGCTGAGGCAGGAGGATCACTCGAGCCCAGGAGTTCGAGGCTGCAGAGAGCTATGATAATGCCACTACACTCTAGCCTGGGTGACACACACACAAAAATTAGGGTTGGGAGGGGGCATTGAAAGGAATGTATGTGGAAGTTTCTGAAATGTATCCCAAAAACCAGAGATATATTAGCCATACCCACCTTCCACTTCATCCTGATGTCAGGCTGAAGCAAACTAAGAAAACTAATAAGATAAACAAAGTCCTAGTGTGGACTGTGCAAGTGTGTGTATGTGTGTGTGTGTGTGTGTGTGTGTGTGTGTGTGTATGTGTCAGATGGAGTTGTAGAGGTTTTACCCCTTTCTTGAAATTAGTGTTATTCTAGATCAGGTTGTTAATCCATAACCTTTTTTTGACATGTTCCTTGGTTTTTGTTGTTGTTGTTTTGAGTCAGTCTCACTCTGTCACCCAGACTGGAGTGCAGTGGCACACTCACGGCCATTGGAACCTCGACCTGCGGGGCTCAGGTGATCCTTCTGACTTAGCCTTCCAAGTAGCTGGAACTACATGCATGCATCACCATATCCGGCTAATATTTTGATTTACTATAGAGACAAGGTCTTGCCATGTTGCCCAGGCTGGTCTCGAACCCATGGGCCCAGGTAATCCTCTCACTTCTCCTCCCAAAGTGCTGGGATTACAGGCCTGAGGCACCACACCTGGCTACATGTTCCTTGTTCCTAACATTCAGGTTTGTTAGTGCTGAGAAATACAATAATGAAGAAAAAAAGGTAGACTACTCCGAGGGAGTCCATGCTACATCAACATTTTAAGTTTCAAACAAACTTGAGTCCTGTGTGTGCGGCTCTCTCAAATTTCACTCATGTACACTGTGGAACAGTAAGTCTGCTCAGCTCTGCGTTGGCCACCAGCACGGCCCAGAAATATCACTCCGCCTCTGCATTGTCTGGGTACAGATTCCTGTTGATGGCTGGAGAACCACAGTGCCGAAGCTGTCGGCCAGGCAGCTTTCAGAGCCCCAGCAGCCACAGTTTAGTGTTTATGGGTTCAGGGTAGGCTGAACAGCCAGCTGTCTGCAGCAGGAAAGTCCCTTGGCCAAAAAATATATCCCCTGCTGGTCTGTGGTAAATGCCTGAAATTCCACCATTAGCAATGCATTCCTTTGGTTATGCCCGCCATTCTCCAGCCACAATTTTAAAGTGAGAATGCCCCTCAGGGGAGTAATACGTGGAGACCCTGACACTTTCGCTGAATGAGTGTTTCAGATCTTTTCTGAGAGAGGAGGTGAACATTGGCTGCCTCCCTGGTGGGAGTGTGGCTGCTGGCAGGGGAGCTGGAGTAGAAAAGGAAGGAGTGGGGTATGCAGGGCTGTGGGCAAGCTTGGACAGTTGGGCCGTTATGACACTTTTAGGACACGGCCTCAATTCTTTCACACTCCTCCCAATGAGAGATGAGGTCTGTGTCCTGTCCCTTTGAATCTGGGTGGACTTGTGACCAACAGAGGATGGCCAAAGTGCCCCGATGTAGGTTCTGAGGCTGAGTCATAAAAGGCCGTGCAGCTTCCCCCTGGTTTGCTGGAACACTTGATTTGAGCCTTGGCCTAGCGTGTGAGAAGCCCAACTAGTCTGAGTATATGCTGGAAAGACCCCTCTGGTAGACAACACCAGCTGAACCTGGGCTGAAGCCATCCCTGCCAAGGTTCAAGCCATGTAAGTGAAGCCTCCAGAACAATCCATCTGCCAGCTGAATACCACTGAGAGACCTTTCTCAATGCCTTTCAGAGCAGAAGAGTTGTGTAGTCAAACCCTTCCCGAATTCCTGACTGTGAGAAATCAACTCACCTGTCCAAAGTCAAAGGATGGACACAGAGACATGGAGTGCAGCAGAAGCGAGACTTTAATGACAGCCTTGCAAGATCGGGTGTCTGGTTGGCAGGCACACCAAAGCGGGAAGAATCAACACTTTTATCCCTAAAATGCAGGTCCCTCTCCTGATTCCTCATTGGAGGAATCCTGCAGAAGTTACAGGCTCTCCCATACATTGCCTATGTAACATATTTTGATTGGCTTACAGAATCATTTTATTTGCATGTCCTATTTGCCAATTGGCTTACAGAATGACCATTCTGATTGGATCCCTCCAAAAGTTTAAACATGAAGCCGCCAAAGTAAGAAGCCCACGAAAAGGGAGCACAAAGAAGCAGGAAAAGAAGCACAAAGCATTTAGACACCATCTTGAGAACCCAAGATAAGCCAGGTTCCAATTTGAAAATAAATGGCCATTCTTATTTCTCACACTGACCTACAAAATTGTAAAAATAACAAAACGTGTGTTATTTGAAGCCACCCAAGGTTGGGATCTTTTATGACATGAAACAGATAACTGGAACAGCCATGGTGCCCAGAACTGGCTTGATAGAATCAGCATCACAGACAGCTGATATAGAGGCTTCTGGGAATTGGGAGTGGGGAAGGGAGGGAGTTGAACTCCCGAACAGAACAGGCTGACTCGTCAGAAACCAACTACCTCAAGTCCCCAGGAATAATGCCAAGCCCACACTTAGGACTGGCACCTTCTGGCCTCCGGTGGGCTATTTGTCTGCTAGCCCGCAGAACCTCTGCACATCCAGGGTTGGAAGCAGAAGATCTGGGGGACTCCTACTCTGCTTTCTTTCCAGAGGAGGACACTGAGCTTCTGAGACAGGAGGCAACCTGCCACCTGGCTCTTCAGACCCCCTAGAGGGTGGTGCAACATTCTGTGCCAAAAGAATGGGCGTGGACTCAGAAGCCAGAAAGACCTGAGCTCAAACCTTGGCTTCATCCCCTCCTGGCTTTGCTGGCTTTGATTTAATGACTCAGTTTCCTCATCTGTGAAATGGAGACAACAGATCCCCATTCACAGGGTTAATGTGATCATTCCATGAGATGGTATGTAGTACAGTCCTGGCGCACACACAGCCAGCTTTGCCCCCATTCCCTGCCTCCCACTCCATCGCCCTTTCCACCTCGCCTCACCACAGGACTCCGGCTGGCGAGCGTCCTCTTGGGCTCCTTCTCACACCATTCCTCACTTCCTGGGCTTTGGTGAGGAGGCAGAATGACGATGCCTCTCAGGAACACCGGGAATGAAGCTGAGTTGACCCAGACCACACTCATCTGAGTGCTTCCCTGGGGTCCCACAGGTACCTCCTTGCTCATGCCTAGCCCAGACCGGCTCCCTCCAAGCACCCTCTTGTCAAGAGAGAGCCATGGGGTGTACGCCTCGTCTTTACAGAAACAGCAGGTTATGCTTCAGGCCTGGGATTTTCCATTTCTTCCCTGGGCAACCTCTGAAATTTGTCACACAGGGCTAGGACAGGAAATAAAGGAAAGCAAACACAAGTCCTCCACAACAAGCACAGCCAACCCTGGTGGTGGCCCCTTAAAATCTGTCCTCCAGATGGCCAAGGACGACGCATCGGGGAGGGTCCCTCTTGCGTAAGGAATCTAAGAATTCCAGATCCCTGACTTCATGCATGAAAGGGTGGAGGGGATGGAGGGAGCAAAGTGGAGCCTGCTGGGTGCCCACCCAGTCCCAGACCCAGCCCCGCCCAGGGAGGTTAGCAGCATAAGGCAGCCAAAGGCACTTGCTGGACTGGGCTGGGCTGGATGGGCCCCACCCAGAGGCCTGTCATCAGGAAATCTTTTCACCCACAGATGGGCAAGTTCTGTTAGCACATTGTTGCTGTTCTGGAAAAACAGAGAGGGTTCATAAGGAGAAATGATGAAGTTGGGAGCTGAAAAAAAGAAGACAGAGACTTTGATGGACCAAAACAGAGCACCTTTCTTCCTGTGAGGAAGCGGTAGCCGCGAAACTGCCATGAGGCTGGTTTATGCTCCTCAGGGTGCTTTCCACACTTCCTTTCCTTACTTGGCCAAATCCCTCCTTGCAAGTCTTTTTTTTTTTGGAGTCGGAATTTCACTCTGTTGCCCAGGCTGGAGTGCAGTGGCACGATCACTGCTCATTGCAGCCTCAACCTCCTGAGTTCAGGCGATCTTTCCGCTTCAGCCTTCCAAGTAGCTGGGACTACAAGTACGCCACCACACCCGACTAAATTTTTTGATTTATTATAGAGACGAGTCTTGCCATGTTGCCCAGGCTGGTCTCAAACTCCCTGGCTCAGGCAGTCCTCTCACCTCAGCCTCCCAAAGTGCTGGGGTTACAGGCATAAGCATAAGCCACTGTGCCAAGCCCCTCCTTGCAATTCTAACCTAGTTTGGGCTCCCTCAGTAGCAGTCTCTGAAACCAAAATTAAAACATAACTGGTTTATTTGGGAGGAAGCATAGTGGAGTGGAGGAGGTAAGACAGGCAAGGGAAGGATGCCCCACAAGGTATTATCAAGAACTAGTCACTGTGGGTACCTGGGGCTCCATCTCCCCGGCATGGCCTCAGAGCCTCCCGCCTGGGGGTGGGGTGAGAGAGCTGAGGGAACGATGTTCTAACTCCTGCCCACTCTGGCTGGGGGCTCCTCTGAGAGCCTGTCCTGTTTGCAGGCCTCAAGCAAGTCCTCTGGCAGAGGTCACTTGAACTGGCACACACCGAAACAGGGATCATGGGGACAATTGCACAGGGTGACACCTGCATCCGCTGCAGGCTCTCTCCTTTCAGACCTGTCTCTCGGCTCTTTATTCACACATGATCAGCTGAGCGTTCACTTGGCACAATTTCAAGAACTCAAACTGAGCAAGAGTAACCATCACGCCCAAGATTCTCCCTCTGAGCTGCTGGAAAGGAAGGTATGGGAACTGTCAACCTGCCTGGGAGAATGCCACAGACAGCCCTGAAGAGGACCCTCCTTGTAAGAGACACGACTCCTTTCTCACCTCTTCCCGGCCTTTAGAGGGGACAGCCCAGGTTGCAAGCTGCCCCGTGCTATCTTTCCAGAACATCCCTGCCCCTTTCCGCCTTCCTCTCAGCACCTGCTTGCCTAAAGGCCAGACCTCACCTAGCTTTGCTAAGCCTCCGCATTTTGTCGAGCTGAGCCCGGCTGTCATTGCTGTGGCCAAGCCTTGACACAAGCGGTGAGGATTGTTTTTGTTTTCCACTGCCACAGCTCCTTCTCTCCCAGGAGCGGGAGGTGCTGGGGAAGCTGTAATTTGCTAAACAGGCATTAATCTTCACATCAATCCCGAGAGGCGGGTAGGGCTGCTCAGTCAAAACACACAGTGTTGTGATTAGACAAGCCTGGCAGGATAATAGGCGGGGATTTGCACCTCCCATGTCAAGCCCTGGCTCCCCCAGGCCCAAACTTCCTGACCTCGCCCTCGCCCCTGGGCTGTGGCCCACAGAGAACATTCTCTTTCCTTGCCTAAGGACAGGAAAGCTGGGCTGGGATTGAGGGTTTCTCTGCCACTTCTCTGGGCCCCTCGTCTCTCCCCAGCCCTCCCCTCTTAGACAGGATCTGGAAAAAGCAGCACAGCCTGGGAGGAAGACAGACCTGGGTTTGAAACTCACTCTGTCACTAGTTTCTTTTTTACTGTTAGGTCAGACCCAACAAGGGGGTCTGCAATCTGGTGCTGCAAGAAAGATGTAAATAATTACATGGAAGTTAGATTAGAAAATATAGTTTTTGGCTGGGCGTGGTGGCTCACACCTATAACCCCAGCACTTTGGGAGGTGGAGACGAGGGGATTACCTGAGCCCAGGGGTTCAAGACCAGACTGGGCAACTTGGCAAGACCTCATCTCTACAATAAATCAAAAAATTAACCAGGCATGGTGGCGTGCACCTGTGGTTCTAGCTACCTGGAAGGCTGAGGTGGAAGGATCATCTGAACCCAGCAGGTTGAGGCTGTGGTGGTAGTGAGTGTCCCAGTGCACTCCAGCCTGGGCAACAGACAGTGAGACTCTGATGGAAAGAAAGAAAGAAAGAAAGAAAGGAAGGAAGGAAGGAAGGAAGGAAGGAAGGAAGGAAGGAAGGAAGGAAGGAAGGAAGAAAGAAATAGTTTTTTTAGAAAGTAAATTAGAGTGAGAAGAGAAAGGAGATTCACCTCCCCAAAGTAGGGAAGGGGCCAAAGCTTAGGAAAACATGGCCTGGCCATAGCTCAAAGAACACATGACCAGACCATACTTTAGCAAGGCAATGGCGAATACTGTTTGAAGCTGAGTGCCTTTTAAACTTTCCCTTTGATGGGGGCAGGTCATTAAGGTGATTGGGTGGTGGTCTGCTCCAGGTCATCATAAGGGGCAGGTAAGCACAGGTACTGACAGGTGATGAACAGCAGGCAGATGGGAGGGTTAGTCACATGACTGCTGCCATGGTGATGGGGTCTGTGTCAAGAAGGTCACAAAGGACTGATTAGGTTAACTTGGGTCTTATGGGTGGAGGCAAATACTTGGAATAGAAAAGCTAATTAGTATAAAACAAGCTGGGGAGGGGGTTGTAAAACGATCATCAATAGCGACCTCTGAGAAACCGGTTCTGTCCTTGGCTAGTGATTAGAGGGTAAATTAAAGTGAACTGCTAGAAAAATATGGCCAAGCTAAGCAATGTTAAAACGACTGTTCATTGGATGTATTGACACCAAGTTATGTCCTTTCATTTACTTTTAAAAAATTTTTTGAGTCAGAGTCTCCCTCTATAGCCCAGGATGGAGTGCAGTGGCACAAGTACAGCTTACCACAGCTTCAATTTCCTGGGCTCAAGCGATCCTCCCTCCTCAGCCTCCTGAGTAGCTGGGACTATGGGCGTTTACCATTATGCTAGCTAATTTTTGTATTTTTTTTTGTAGAGATGAGTTCTCACCATGTTGCCCAGGCTGGTCTCAAACTCCTGGGCTCAAGAAGTCCTCCCACATCAGCTCCCCAAAGTGCTGGGATTATAGGCATGAGCAACCGCACCCAACCCACTTTTTTCCATTCAACATTTTTTTTTTTTTGAGTTGGAGTCTCATTCTGTCACCCAGGCTGGAGGGCAGTGAGTGGCACACTCCCGGTCACCACAGCCTCAACCTGCTGCGCTCAGACGATCCTTCCACCTCAGCTTTCTAAGTAGCTGGAACTACAGGCACACACCACCATGCCCAGCTAATTTTTTGATTTATTGTAGAGACGAGTTCTCACCATGTTGCCCAGGCTGGTCTCGAACCCCCGGGCTCAGACAATCCTCTCGCCTTGGCCTCCTCAAGTACTTGAATTACAGGCTGAGCTACCACACCCAGCCCATTCAACAAATATTAATGAGTCTTTATTCTGTCTCTGGTACTTTTAGGTTCTGGGGATACAGTGATAAACGTTAGGGTTTTAGGAGAGTCGATCGATAATATTAGCTTCTCCCCCTCCCCAAGCAATGGAGAAAGAGACATAGAGGTCTGAAAGGCAGAGCTTCAAATGTCCTTTTTATAGAAAAGGTTTTCTTGGCAGATGTAGCTTGAGATCCATCACGGCAATTGTCTTGCTGATACTCGCTCCCGCTCAGCTACAGGCAGGACTGCAGGCCACAGGGAACCCAAACATTGTGTTTTTTCTGGTCGTGTTGCCTCCCAACGAGGACCTAGAAGGAGCTAAGTCCCCTGGGCTTGGGTTCTTTACTCTGAATCATCAATCAAATCATTCACTCTCTCTGCTCGGGTCCTCTCAAAGTAGCTTCTGAGACAAGGATGTGAGTGCAAGTGGGGTATTTGGGAGGGGACCCCAGGAAACACAGGGAAAGCGTATGGAGGTGAGTCAGGGACAGGGAGGCAGTCGATAAAGAAAGGAAACGCATTGAGGAGGTTACCACTGTGGGTCCTGGGAGTTCAATCCTGCCCAGCACCTCTAGGAGATAGCAAGGACCTCACATCCAGAGTTATCCCACCCGAGAGCTGCAAGAGCCAGTGGATTACTCCCAATCCATTCAGTCCTTGATTGAGGCCTGCTCCTGGGGGACAGTCAACTCGCCACTAGCCTAACCCAAGGATGAGTCCAGCAAGCTCTGGAAGTCAGAGAAAGCCCTCAGGCCAAGAGTCACGGAGCCTGGCCCATCACAGGTGCTCAGTAAAGGGTAATTTTTGCTCATTCTTCATTCGGTAGGCAGGTATGGGTGACCCCAGGATGTAGCAATTTGGCTGCTCCACTACCCATGGGGGGTCAGGGTAGAGGAAGGTGATGTTAATGGCAACAGAAATGCTAACACTTGGCTCCCTGGAGTCCCACCAACAGTGACATGGCAAAGATGAGCACAGGAAGGAAAGATGAGGTGACCAGAAGGAAAGACCCCCTCTTTGTGACTTGAAGGAGAGCAGGAGATACTACATGACTCTCAGGGGCTCCACACTCGAGATCTCACCTCTAGTTCCCAGGTCTCAAGTTGTCTAACTGTAGCCCAGAATAGACCTTCCCTTAGCATTAAAGACTCCATAGCACAGATGGGCACACATGTGCATACACAAGTACATGCCAGGTGCAGTGGCTCATGCCTGTAATCCCAGCACTTTGGGAGGCTGAACTGGGAGGATCGCTTGAGCCAGGAGTTCGAGACCAACCTGGGCAGCATAGCAAGACCTCATCTCTACAAAAAATTTAAAAATTAGCCGGGCATGATGGTGTATGCCTGTGGTCCCAGCTATTCAGGAGGCTGAGGCAGAAGGATTGCTTGAGCTCAGGAGGTCGAGTTTGTATCGTACCACTGCCCTCCAGCCTGGGCAACAGAGTGAGATCCTGACTCAAAAAACAAACAAACAGACAAGCAAATGTGAACATACATACACACACACACAACATTCTCACACATACATACACATATAAATACATCTGCACGCAATACACACAATTCCCCACATTCACACAGGCACACATGCTCACCCACACATACTTCTGCTGGCTCCTGGGATACAATCAGGCAGGTAGGGGCTTAAAGGGCAGTCCTGGGATGTGACCTCTTCCCCTGGCTCTGGGGCACTTCCCGTAGGGCACTAAGAGTGAATGTGTCTGCCCACCAGACATGGCCTGGAACACTACCCGTCCTTGTTACGGGACCACAGCAGTGGCCTCAACACAAGCAAATGGTGCCGGGTCTCTTTTTTTTTTGAGTCAGGGTCTTGCTCTGTTGCCCAGGCTGGAGTGCATTGACATGATCATGGCTCATACACTCTGCCTCATCCAATGGGTGAGTTGGCCTTGCTCAGAAAGGACCTCCAGATCTTTGTTGCCAATTTTTGACTTCAGCCAAGAAATGGGCATTCTGGGGGCTGGCAATCTGTGGACAATCCAGGGTAGAAGGGAAAGGATGGAGCTTGGTCATTGAGAGAAAAGGAGCTGCTGCTTTCAGGACCACAGATTCTGGTGTTTCATGCTAAGTGAGGATAGAAGAGGTCATTTTCTCTGGATTCAACTATTCTAGGTTTACTTCTATCAGATGGCTACAGCGGGAAGCACCCCGTGTTTTTCGGGCTGACAGTGGGTGGAGAGTAGAGGTAGAATCCAGAATGTGAGCCAGGTGTAGTATAGCCAGTCATGGTGGCTCACGCCTGTAATACCAGCACTTTAGGAGGTGGAAGTGGAAGGATTGCTTGAGCCCAGGAGTTTGAGACCAGCTTGGATAGCATAATGAGACCTTATCTGTACAGAAAAGAAAAACATTAGCCAGGCGTGGTCACACACACCTATAGTCCCACCTACTCGGGAGGCTGAGGCAGGATTGCCTGAGCCCAGGAGTTCAAGGCTGTGGTGAGCCATGATCATGTCACTGCACTACAGCTGGGCAACAGAGCAAGACTCCAAGTTAAAAAAAAAAAAAAAAATGAAGAAGAATCTAGAATGTGCCAAGTTGGGCCACCTTCAGGACAATGCCTCCAGGACACCTGCCCATACCGCACTGAGTGTTCAGCCCAGCAAAAGGAAAAATCACCACCCTGTGTACTGATTCGGTGCCTGAATGTCTCCCAGGGCTGTGGGTTGTTCTATTTGCTTGCTTTCAACTCAGCCCCCAGGGAGACTTCCCTGTCTGTTAAGACAAACTTACAATCTGAGGACTGATCTCAATTCGAAACAAGAAGATCAAAACTTTTTTAGTTCCTTTCCTTAGTCTCATCATAAAAACTCCCAAAGGATAGCCAGGCATGGTAGTGCATACCTGTAATCCTAGCACTTTGGGAGGCTGAGGAAGGAGGATTGCAAAGTCAAGAGTTTGAGGCCAGCCTGGGCAATATAGCAAGAACTCACCTTTACATAAAATTTAAAAATTAGCTGGGCATGATGGAGCATACCTGTAGTCCCAGCTAGAGCCCAGGAGTTCCAGGCCACAGTGAGCTATAATCACGCCTGTGCACTCCAGCCTGGACAACAGAGTGAGAGCCCATCTCTTAAAAGAAAAAAAAAAAAGGCAATGGAAAGTGAGTTTAACTTTTCTGGCAAAATGCCAGGATCAATGTCAACAACTGTTCTAGGCTGTAAACTAGCCTAATGATAAACCACAAGTAGCCCCACTGGGAGTCCAGGTAAGGGGACCAACAAGAGCTGAGGCAGTATGTCGGCTAGCTTTTGTTACGTAACAAAGGCTCCTGGCCGACAGTGTGACTCACGCCTGTAATCCCAGCACTTGGGAAAGCCGAGGCGAGAGGATTTCTTGAGCCTAGAAGTTCGAGGCCAGCTGGGCGCGGTGGCTCACACCTATAATCCCAGCACTTTGAGAGACTGAGGTGAGATAACTGCCTAGCCTGTGGGTTCGAGACCAGCCTGGGCAACTTGGCGAGATCTCATCTCTACAATACATGAAAAATTAACTGGGCATGGTGGCACATGCCTGTAGTTCCAGTTACTTGGAAGGCTGAGGTGGAAGGGTCACCTGAGCCCAGCAGGTTGAGGTTGTGGTGGCCGTGAGCATACCACTGCACTCCACCTGGGCAACAGAGTGAGACTCCAACTCTAAAAAAAAAAAAAAAAAAAAAAGAAGTTTGAGACCAGCTTGGGCAACATGGTGAGACCTTGTCTCTAAACACAAAACAAAACAAAAACCACAAAGGCTCCCCAAAACTTACTGGCTTAAGTAACAACCATCTATTTAGCACAGGAATCTATGATGAAAGGAGGAACCCTCAGAAAACGGGAAATATTTTGTGGGGGCCGGCCCCTTGTAGTACAGGCTTCCCCCCTAGGTAAGTAAGTGTTCTAGGAACCCATCGGCATCAGTGTACCAGCTAGCATTGTTATAAGAGGCTGCATTTGACTTCAGAGAAGTTTTTTTGAAGAGTCTTTCAATGCAAGTTTGCCCATTTCATGATGGGTGATTTACGAGTGCACCTGCCCACACTGCGCTGAGTGTTCAGCAGTTTTTGACCAAAAAAAAAAAAAGGCATAAACCCCGTGCCCCACCCTCCCTATTCACCCAATCCTGCCCTGAGTGATTTTTGTTTGTTTGTTTCCCCCGGATGAAAAAAGTTCTCAAAGGAAAACATTTTGCCCCTGTGGAAGAGGTGAAATAGCAGGAGCACTATAAAAGGCTTCAAAATTGATGAGTTCAAGACTGTTTTGAGTACTGGAAAAAGCATTTCAATAGGTGTATTGTATCAAACAGAGAGTACTTTGAAGGTGACTGAAGTTTAAACATGTAAGAATAAACACACTTTTTTATAAATAAATTCCAGTTTTCTGGGGTTCTGTCTCCCCAGTAGGTCATTTGGGCTCAGCAGGCCTCCTAGTGCAGAATGAGAGATGAACCAGCCTTATACTTAACTGAGCACCTATTGCGTGCCAGGTTCTGTGACTCTTGGCCTGAGGGCTTTCTCTGGCCTCCAGAGCTTGCTGGACTCATCCTTGGGTTAGGCTAGTGGAGAGTTGACTGTCTCCCAGGAGCAGGCCTCAATCAAGGGCTCTTGCATCCCTTGGGTAAAGTAACTGATTTTATTTATTTATTTATTTTTGAGTTGGAGTCTCACTCTGTCACCCAGACTGGAGTGCAGTGGCCGCTCCCGGCCACCGCAGCCTCGACCTACTGGGCTCCGGTGATCCTTCTGCCTCAGCCTTCCAAGTAGCTGGAACTACAGGCGCACGCTACCACGCCCAGCTAGTTTTTTGATTTATTGTAGAGATGAGGTCTCGCCAAGTTGCCCAGGTGGGTCTCGAATCCGCGGGCTCAGGCAATCTACTCACCTTGGCCTCCCAAAGCGCTGGGATTACAGGCTGAGCCACTGAGCCCGGCCAAGTAACTGATTTTATTGAGTTGGTGTCTCACTCTGTCACTCAGGTTGGAATGCAATGACACAATCACATCTCACTGCAGCCTCCACCTCCTGGGCCCAGGTGGTCCTCCCGCCTCAGCCTCCCAAGAGCTGGGACTACAGGTGCATGCCACCATACCTGGCCAGGTGGGATACATTTAAAGTGTGAGGTCCTCACTGTCTCCCAGAGTGCTGAGCAGGATCATTACCCACAGTGGGAACTGGCTCAGTAGCATTTTCTGTGTTGACTTGTCTCCCCTTCCTGGCCCATGGTCTGCGGTCAGCCATGAGCCTCTCTGCTTGTGGAGGCTGGCTGGCTGCTGGCAGGAGCGAAGGGCTAACTGGGCCATGGCTCTCACCTTCCAGCAGGCCAGCCTGGGCTTGTTCACATGGTGACCGAAGACTCCAAGTGGACAACCACCGCTGTGTGAGCGCTTCTTTTTTTTTTTGAATAGGAGTCTCAATCTGTCCCCTAGGCTGGAGTGCAGTGACACGCTCATAGCCACGCAGCCTCGACCTGCTGGGCTCAGGCAATCCTTCCACCTCAGCCTTTCAAGTAGCTGGAACTACAGGCGTGCGCCACCACGCTCGACTAATTTTTTGATTTATTGGAAAGATGAGGTCTCACCAAGTTGCCCAGGCTGGTCTCAAACCCTCTTGCCTCTGCCTCCCAAAGCGCTGGGATTACAGGCATGAGCCACTGAGCCTGGAGTGAGTTCTTCTGAAGCCTCCACTTACACCATACTCGCAACTTGCCAAAGCAAGTCAACGACCGAGTTGAAGGTCAGCATAGAAGGGTGCTACTGAAGATCAGGGAAGAATGGGGCCAATTTTGCAAGCTACCACAGACAGCGTGGGCAGACATTGTCATCCAGCTGCATGAGGAGAATGTACTGGGCACAGTCTTCCCAGGGGAAATGCAGGCCACGGGCCCCTCCCCCCACAGGCTGTGGGCTTCTGCAGGACAGGGCCCGTTCTGGGCTTATGACCCCAGTCCCAGATGCAAGCTCCGGTCGGGCATGTCAAAGAAGCACGTGGAGGGTGTGAATGGATATTGAATGTGACATGGTGTCCCAACGCATCACTGCTGGCTTCAAGGTGGGCAGCCAAAAGGCTGAAGCCCCATCCTGACTCTCCAGAGCCCTCTGTGGCCTGGGAGCCTCAGCGGGTGTCCTTGTCCCAGACTAGGGACGCCTGGGGCTTGTGCCGAGAGATGATTACTTTTCCCTCTCTCTTTTGAAAAATGGCCCGTGTTTAAGGATTCATAAAACTCAGGGAATGCATCACTGAGCCTATAACGCTGTGAGAGCCCCATGTAGAGAACGACTTAAAAAGAAGATTCATCAAACTAATTACTTCTCCCCACACCCCAACCCCACCCCCACCCCCTCTCTGCTTGGCCTGCTCAGAAAGATGTACAGCCGCATTGGCTGGGCTGCTTCGGAGCCAAACTCTCCGGCCTGCTTGTGGAGGAGGGGCCGTGAGGCACCCTGGGCCTCAATATTTCTCCAGCTTTCTGGGCAGACAAGAGTTGTTGTTTTGTTTTTTTTTCCTGCTGATGCATCTGTTCCAGGGGCTGAGGCAAGGCCAGGGGACCTCGGGGGTGGAATGAGGGAGGGAGGGGATGGAAATATTGGGACGCAGGAGGGCTCCCTGTTACCTATCTCTCTGAGGCAATAAATCACTGTATGGTGTGGCCCACGTCACATCCCTTGGGCCCAGCTCTGAGTTTACCCATGGCAGCAGGGATGGTTCCCGAGCTAGAGTTTGACACCTCCCCGGAGGGCACCTCCAAGCAGTGAGGGATGAGAGTGTATGAATAAATACTTCAACTTTGTGTCTGTAGCTGGTGGAATGGTGACTCCGAAAAGGTGTGTCCACCTGTAACCTGTAAATGTGACCTTATTTGGAAAACGAGTCTTGGCAGACATAATCAAGGATCTCAAGATGTCATCCTCGATGTCCAAGTGAGCCCTAAATCCAATGGCAAGGGTCCTGAGAAGGGAGGAAGACACACAGAGGGGAAGGTCATGTAAGGACAGAGCAGAGATCAGCATGATGAGTCTGCAAGGAAAGCCGAGGCTTGCCCACAAGAGCTAGGAGACAGGCATGGAACGGATTCTCCCTCAGGGTCTCCAGAAAGACCCAACCCTGCTGACACCTTCACGTTGGGTTTCTAGCCACCCGAACTGTGAGGCAATACATTTCTGTTGTAAGACCCCCAGTTGGTAGCACACTGTTACAGCACCCTTCAGTGGAATGATTCTAGGGATGTTCAAAACAATTCTTCAAGGGGTCCCATAAGGGACAGGGCCCCAGTGCCCACAGGGGCAGCCAGCTATTTATACTCCCTTGATGAGCTTTTGTCCCTTCCCTGTCTCTCCTCCCCCTGCCCCTTGGGGTTTCCTGGGATCACCTCTCAAGTAAACCACCTGCACCCAAGTCCCTGTCTGCTTCTGGAAGAACCCTCAGGGCACGCTGTTCCATATCACCCATTCCTTCATGAACCCACCCTTCGCTATGATAGGCAGCGCAGAATGGCATGGTAGCCCAAATAATGGGCCCCCAAAGGGACCCACGTCCCAGTTCTCAGAACCTGTGAGTATTACCTTACACGACAAAAGAGACTTTGCAGATGCAATTAAGTAAAAGATCTTAAGATGGGGTGATCATCCTGGCTTATAGGAGGGAGGCGGGACATCAAAGTAGTTGGAGGAGACAGTCACATGGCCAGAGAGGCAGAGGTTGGAGCAATGCAGCCACAAATCAAGAAATACTGGCAAACTCTGGAAGCCGGAAGGAGTAAACCCTGGATTCTCCCCTGGAGCTTTTAGTAGGAGCTCATCACTCTACTGACACCTTGATTATAGCTCTAGAAAACTCATCTCAGACTGTTGCCCTCCAGAACTGCAAGACAGTAAATCTGTGTTTTCGGCCAGGCATGATGGCTCCCGGCACTTTGGGAGGCAAAGGCAAGAGGATCACTTGAGCCCAGGAGTTCGAGACCAGTCGGCAGCATAGCGAGACCTCGTCTCTACAAAAAATAAAACAAAACATTAGCCGGGCGTGGTGGTACTCACCTGTAGTCCCAGCTACTCGGGAGGCTGAAGCAAAAGGATCACCTGAACCCAGGAGGTCAAGGCTGTGGTGAGCTGTGATTGTGCCACTGCACTCCAGTCTGGGTGACAGAGTGAGACCCCGACTCAAAAAAAAAGTGAGTTTGTGTTGTTTTAAGTCACTAAGTTTATGATCATTTGTTACAGCTGCAATAGGAAACTCAGACAGTAGCTAAGAATACAAGAGTTGGGACTGGGCACACCCAAGCTGAAGTCTCAGTTCAGCCACTTACTGAGTGTGGACTTGGGCAAGGTACTAATCGTCTCTAAGCCTCAGTTTTCTCAGTTGTAAAATGGGCATAGTCACTGTCATACCTTCCTGCTGCTGCTGCTGTGTGTGAATCAAAGGAGGTATGACGAGGGTAAACTTCCAGGTCACAGTGGTGCTGATCTTTTTTTTTAGACTGGGTCTTACCCTGTTGCCTAAGCTGGAGTGCAGTGGCTCAGTCATAGATCACTGCAGCCTCAAGCTCCTGAGCGCAAATGATCCTCATAGTTTGGCCTCCCAGAGTGCTAGGATTACAGGTGTGAGCCATCATGCCCAGCTGGTCGCGATAATTTATTGAACACTTACTATAAGCTAGTTATCATGCTCCAGATGATGTTGGACTATAAGGTCAAATAAGACATAATCCTTGCCTTTGGTAAATAAGATGCAATTCTGTTTGGGTTTTTTTTTTTTAATTTTTTAGATGGGTATCTCACTATGTTCCCCAAGTTGGTCTTGAACTCCCGGCCTCAAGCATTCTCCTGCCTCTGTCTCCTGAGTGGCTGGGATGACAGGCACAAGCCACGGCACCCTGCGCAATTCTGGTCTTCAAAGTGATTCTAGAAGCATGGGTAACATGATCAATGACTGTGAAAAAGGGATTCCTGAGCCACTGCCCAAAATGGAACCAACGTGCTCCTTGACATCTTGGACCACAGCAGTTACAGCCTCAAAACCGCGGCCCCTCTACATTCCCCCTTGGGCACAAAGGCTTAGTGGTAATAGTAGTAATCGTTGCTATAGCAATAGTACTGACAGTAATAGTTGCTATTCCCCCAGCTCTGCCATCATTAGCACCCACGCCTTGAGCTTCCTTGTGCTGCTGGACACTCAGCCTCCCATCTCAGAAGCCCTCCTCATGCCCTAGAGTCACTCAGATTGGCAACCACGCTGACTGCAAAGTCTGGGCTCCCTAGAGCCCTGGAAACCCTGCCTCAGCCCTGTGTGTGGTGCAGGGGGACGCAGAAGATCCCAGACGGATCTTTGGACTGCTCCTTCTCTCTCCCGCTTCCTTCTCTGGTCAGACATCTACTTCTTCCCTGCCCAGGGTATTTCAGATGGGACCCTGTGGAGAGTTGGGACTTGGGAACTACAAGCGATGCCTGCCTTCGGTAAATGACATGGAATCGTCATCTGAAGAGAGATCACAGCCTGGAAGCAGCGTGGAGACCAAAGTGGTTCCATCATAGATGCTAATCCATCGTGTTGACTTCTGATTAACCCCATTCCCATGAACGCCTCTGATTCCTACTTTATTTACTGTTTCTAGTGTAAGAACATGTCAACCTTGATGTTATCACACAAATGATAGGCTATGACGCATATGGCATTCTCTCCCGTTCTGGAAGGTTGACTTTCATTGTCTTGCGCTGAGCACGTATACCCTTTCCCTACGGTATACAAGCCCTGGGTCTGGGGCAACAGGTGTGGAGTTCTAACTGTCTTGCTGCCTCTCAAGACCACGTTTCTGTCTGTTAGTTTCTCCAATTAAACATCCTTTACTAACAAACTGGATTTGCCTTCTCATTCTGTTTGTTTGTTTGTTTGTTTGTTTGTTTGTTTTTTGAGTCAGAGTCTCACTGTGTCACCCAGGCTAGAGTGCAGTGGTATGCTCATGGCCACCACAGCCTCGACCCACTGGGCTCAGACAATCCTTCTGCCTCAGCCTTCCAAGTAGCTGAAACTACAGGCACATGCCACCAAGGCCGGCTAATTTTTTGATTTATTGTAGAGATGCGGTCTCGTCAAGTTGCCCAGGCGGGTCTTGAACCCACGGGCTCAGGCAATCCTCTCACCTCGGCCTCCCAAAGTGCTGGGATTATAGGCATGAGCCACTGCGCCCAATGTCTCCAAAAAAGGGAGACCAAAGCTCTAGGCGGGAGGGACTACTGTCTGGAATCAGGGAAGGCTCCGTGGAGGAAGTGGCATCTGCACCAGTCATGCAGGATGGGGGCAGGGGATTCTGGGAGGGTATCACAGGAACACAGGCAGAGGTGAGAAGGGATTTTCAGAGCCCCAGGAAGGAACTGGCCTAGGTGACCTCCCACGTGTCTGCACAACAGGCAGTGGGACGGGGGAGCCTTGTGAACCATCCCCCAATCCTGGCTTCACACACCCAAATCACTGGTCACTCTCCACCAGAGCAGAAGGGACCCTTTACAGGCCAGCAGCCCAGACAGGCAAGTGGCAGGGCTGGGTGTCACCCCAGATAGGCATCTCTGACTTGGGGCTGGTCTGGTTTGCAGGAGGCCAGCCTTGGAGGTCTTGAGAAAGAAAAAGTACTGTCTGGAGAAGGGACAGGAGGGCTTAGCGTGCTCGCCAGGCCAGAGCTCTTCTCCTCCCCCTCAAGAGGACAAGCTGCACAAGGTTCCTGGAGGACAATTCAGCCATGAGGCCAAGACTTTCAGGTGGACCCAGCAATTATAAAAAGTCATTGCAATGGGCCACCTAAGACCCAATCCCCACCACTACACGATATGTCCATGTAACGAATACGAATGTGTACCCCAAATCTAAAATGTTAAAAAAATAGCTATCACAGTGGAATACCTGACGCAAGTGAGTTCGTCACGGTGTCGTTTTTCTAATAGTGAGCACTTGCAAACAACCTGAATGAACCACAAGAGGTACATTTAATAAATTCTAGAATAGGCATGCAACACGACACTGGGCAGCCACTAATAGATTCATGTCGATCTATTTTTATTTAGAAAAAGACTCCTGAGCCATTGCTAAGTGAATAAAGCAGTTTCTGAATGAGTTCGTGTGGCACATCCTAATTTTGTTTAAATAAGTATGTTTATATGTAAGATTTACACAGGTGAAAATTTGATGAGATGTGCACCAACATGTGTTAACAGCGATTATCTCTGGGTAAGGGAAACTTCAGAGGATTTCAATGATCACTATGTTGTTTATTTATGTTGTTGAGTCGGTTTTGTTTGTTTTTCCATTTAAAGAAACATAGTTGGATGGGTGTGGTGGCTCACACCTGTAATCCCAGCACTTTGAGAGGCTGAGGCGAGAGGATCGCTTGAGGCCAGGAGTTCAAGACCAGCCTGGGCAACATAGAGAGACCTCGTCTCTACAAACAAATCAAAGAGAAAAAGAAAAAAGAAACATAGTTAGCATGGACTGGAGCCTCTGGGTTGGCAATTTTAAAAGTCGAGAGTTTCTTTGCCTGTATTTTCTCACCTATAATGGTATTTGAACTCTCCTGTTTGGGCCTGTGTGAGCTCCCCTGGGAGAAACATTCACAACGAGGGATATCCTGAGAGTCCTGGGTTGTCAGGGTGTTTGGTCAGGATGGCCCATAGGGGCATGAGACAGAATCCCAGCTGTAGTTAAGGAGGCTGATTGTAGTCACTGTTGTCTGAGGGACAAGACTAGGTCGTAAACACAGAGGGAGGCCCAAAGGCAGAAGGCAGGGGCTGGAAGGCATCAAAACCACTTAGGTAGCCTCGGCAACAAAGCGAGACCCCGTCTGTACAAAAAACCAAAAAATTAGCTGGGCATGGTGACACAGGCCTGTAGTCCCAACTACTTGGGAGGCTGAGGCAGAAGGATCCCTCGATGCCAAGAGGTCGAGGCTGCGGTGAGTTGTGATCGTGCCACTGCACTGGGCAGCCTGGGCAGCAGAGTGAGACCTCTACTCCAAACAAACAAACAAAAAACACTTAGAGAAGGGCCAGGACAGGGGCCTAGGGCTATGAAGGTCTTGGTGAGAGGTCTCCATTTTTGTGTCCAGGCTGCCTGGGGCCTTCAAGCAACCCTGCAGGCCTGGGCACAAAAGAGACGCTCAGTGATATTTGAACTTGGCACCACCGTAACTCCAGGGTGAGCAAAAAAGGAGTTAACATCCAGAATCTTCTGGTGGGTGGAAGCTACTCAGAGCTTGAAGCCACATTTGTGAAAAATGGGCTCCACTTGATATTTGGAGAGCAATGAAGTTGAAATCATTTCAAAATGTAAATACCCAACATATTGAGACCCACCCTCTGATAGATCTTCCAAATTAGTTTGCAAGCTCTCCATGCCTCCCTCCAGGAGGGGATTCGCTTCTTTGCCAAAAATCTTCTTCTCCTTGGGTTGGAAAACAAGAGCCTCTGGGTTGGCAGGTGTCCCTGAGCACAAGCCCTCGGTGTGTTACCGAGCGGCTTCTGCAGAGCCCTGGAGGAGGGGTAGGTTTTTCCTCCTCTCTCAGGTAATGAATTTGATCTAATGGGACTGTCTAACTGCCCAGATACCATGATGATAGGCACCCCATAAACACAGAGATAAACAGGTAGAGAGATCTATGGAGGCCAGCGTAATTTGCTTCTAAGTGCCTTTTCACTCGTATAAATAAAACAAGAAAATAAAGTTGTTGGAGGCATTTGCAATACTAATGAGGGAGGAGATTAAGCAGTAATTACGGCGTTAAGGAGAAATGAAAAGGCCCACAAGGTGTGTGCGCGCATGCGTGTGGAGGATGCAGGCGTGGGAGAAGTGAGAAGAAAGGCACCAGGTTTGCAGATCCTTATGGGTCCTGGAGCCAGTGTAGACGTGGCTGTCTCTCCAAGCCCCACCCAGGAGGTCATCTGCAGGCAGCTCCCACAGGACCTGTAGTTTCCTGTGTTTCTCTTCCAGAAGGCCGAAGGCCATGCTTAGGTCGGGGAGTGGAAGGCAGGCTGGGTGTTAATGCCCCAGGAGTGCAAAAGAAACCTTGAACCCATGAGGAATGGGAATTGGAGGATAAATAGCCCAGCTTCCTGGCCTAGCAGTGGGACACTGATTATGGGGTGTGTTCTACACAGTCCCTCAGAGGGTCCCCAGCAGGATTGTACCCTGGTTGCTCCCAGGGGGTAATCCATTCATTCACAGTTTTTGTTTGTTCTGTTTTGTTTTAGAAATGGGGTCTCACTCTCTTGTCCAGGCTGGAGTGCAGTGGCACAAACATTGCTCACTGTAGTTTTGAACTCCTGGGCTCGAGCAAGCCTCCTGCCTCAGCCTAACCAGTAATTAGGATTACAGGTATATGCCACTACACCCAGCTAACTTATTTTTATTTTTTGTTGAGAGAGGGTCTCACTATGTTGCCCAGACTGGTTTCAAGTTCCTGGCTTCAAGTGATCCTCCCACCTCAGCCTCCCAAAGTGCTGGTGTGAGCCATCACACCTGGCCACATTAACAGCTTTTTACTAGCTTTCCCCACTTCCCTGTCTCAATCTCCCACCCCCTCAACGTCCTCCCTGGGATCACCTTTCGAAAAACAGCTTGTACCAACATTCTTGTCTGTTTTGGGGGGACGCAAAGCCAGGCAGTTTTGCACCAGCTGGTCAGTGAATTGGTCAGGAAGTACAGCCTAAAGCCTACTGACAGGGCCAGCTTCGTGGACATGCAATTTATGCAGGAAATAGCACAGGGTCCACTCTCAGAAGGGCCTCATGCTTGGTTTAATGCTCTGATGTCACCGTCTTGAAATTCTTGATAGCATTATCTTTGAACCTGTGCTTCATAAGCGACATCTGACGGGACAGTGGAACACATGCATGAGCAGCACAGGGTGTCAGGGCAGTCCAAGGTCCAGATTGGCAGTGGCAATGGCCACAGCAGAAGCAGCAACTGCGGTTCAGGAGACAGGAGAGGCTCCACATGGGGTTAGCGCTGGGTCCCTCGATGGGAGGCCAGCCTGCCTGTCAATCCCTGGAGCCCATCCCTGTGGCATCTGCACAAATATGAACTCTCCAGCCTGAGCACCAGGACAGTAACTGACAGAGCTCAGACAGTAAACTTTGTCCATAAATTATTCAAAAATAAAAACAAGCCGGGTACAGTAGCTCATGCCTATAATCCTAGCACTTTGGGAGGACAAGGAAAAAGGATTACTTGAGCCCAGGAGTTTTGAGACCAGCCTGGACAACATAGCGAGATCTCACCTCTACAAAAAATTTTAAAAATTAACCAGGCATAGCGGCACGGGCCTATAGTCCCAGCACTCAGGAGGCTGAGGCAGAAGGATCACCTGAGCCCAGGAAGTCGAGGCTGGGGTGATCCGTGATAGTGCCACAGCACTTCAGCCTGGGCAACAGAGTGAGACTCAGACTCAAAAACATAAAATACAAAATAAAATAAAATAAAATAAAAGCATATATATGTATGTTCCAATAATGCATATCTGAGAGTAGTAAGGATTTTTCAAAGAGTTTAGAGTCTCAGGTTTTGAAAACCACTGCAATATTACGTGACAAAAATCCACAAGCTTAGAAATAAAAATTAAAAATTGTCAACTTCTACAGAAGAGGACACTATTTTTTAGGAAGCTTCAGATGAATCAATTATTAACAAAAAAGACAATTTTTAAATTAATTTTTCCTTGTAATTGAAGGTACAGTGATAGAATACATAAACAGACACTTTGAGTTATATATAAATCATGAAGCCACTTTCAATTTCTTCTATGACCTCCTCAAGTTACAGGAAATGTCAGAGAAAATATCAAAATGCCATTGTATACATTTACATTTAAGATTAAATTTAGACTTACGCAAAGCTGATTTATAGAAAGAGTTAAATTTTTTAGAAAAATTGTTTCATGAGAATGATTAGCTCTAGATTTACTGAAATATACATTTTGAAACAATTTTTCAGAAATTTATCCCAATATTGCCACAGCCTATAAAATACTCTTAACACCTCTAATAACAGTTGCATCAGCAGAAAGATTTTTCAAAATTAAAATTTATCAGTTACCTGCAATCTCCCATTTGCCAAGAGTGACTGATGTCGCTTTCAATCTATATTGATTGAAAACGAAGTTGCTAAAAGTGTAAATTTTGGTGATCTAAAAAATGAATTGGCAGAAAAGTGAGTCAGAAAAATATTATGCTCAATCAAGATATCACATTAATAAAATATTATTCATTGTGTTATATAAAATTATGACAGTGAAAATATTATTGTTTTGTAATTTGTAAGTTTATGCTATTATTTATGTATCACTATTACCCCTATTATGTTTTGTAAGTAATAAAACATTTTTAAAGGAAAGACCTTTATATTTTAGTCCCTTTAACAGCATTTTTCCTGCATTTTGAAGCAAGAGGTCCTGCGTTTTCATTTTGCACTGAATCCTACAAATTGCATACATGACCCTGCCTGGTCAGTTTGCTCACCAAGTTTTCCAGGACAAATAGGTCTATGACCTCTAGGCCTGACACTGTGACTTTCTTCTTAATCCACCTATAACACTCCTTCCATCTTTGCCCTTGTGGATAGCAACAGTAATAACAAACTATAAGAACTGCAGAGCGAGGAGTTGTTGACCTGAGACTTTTCTTAACCTCTGTCTTCACAAACCAGGCTTTTACCCCATCTTACGTTGGGTTCCCAGATCATAGACTCTGCGATAAAGTTGCTCGAAGAAAGTTTATTAGGGAGCGTCTAATACATCTGTTGGGGGTGGAGAAGGCAGAATGGAGCCAAAGGAGAAACTGATCTGCAGAGCGGTTGCAACTGAGACCTCAGACAACCCTCCATGGAGTCCTGGAGCCGAGATGGCTCTTCAGAGTGCTCCCAGTTTGAGGCAGGAGGTCCCTGGCCTTTGCATTCCTGTATCATCCGGTCATTGGCAGCGTGCTTCCCTTGGGAAAAAGCATAACCTTGGGCAAGGAAGGTCACTGTAGCCGAGGACAGTTCCCAATGAGGGACAAGACTGTGAGCCTTCAGCAACTGGGAGCTGGGTAGGTTGGCTCCGAAGAGGGACCTGGGTAGAGCACAACAGTATCTACGCAGTTCACCCTTGCATCACTTCTGTTACTTGCTTCCCACTTGGAAAGAACTTGTCCTGGATTCTGGAGTCCTGTTTCCAGGGAAACTTCAGAGAGAAGGGTTAAGGAGAGAATTGTAGCCTCTGCTGCTGCTGCAGTAGATTTGGAAGCCATGATAGATCATCATCTCCCTCCTCCAATATTTCTAGATTCCCTCAGCTAATACCCCTGATATCTAGTTGACATTTCTGGTGAGGTGACAAAGACCTAAAAGGTCTGAACTCTGGGTTACCATGACCTTTTAGACTGCGACTGATGTATATTGTTCATTTACCATTAACGCTGGGCATAAAAGAGCACTGAGAGAGTCCTCAGTGGGTCATTTGGGAGCCATAGTCCTCACTGTCCCAATTATGTGGCAGCACTTTTATCTCCTCATAATGACCAGAGATCCATTTCCACTGCCAGGATGGTGACGCCTTTCCTGGCCTGCTAGTCATTTGGTATAAGGAGCCCAAAGAGACTGGGAGGCCACTGAATCTTGAAGTTTAATGAAAACCCTGCCACGTCCCCTAATGTAAGCATTCCCCTTCTGAGAACTGAGACCTGTCGATCCATTATGGGGGCAAGAAGCACAAGCTCCCCATGGTTCAGTGGGATTGATAATAAGTGGGGCCACTCTTACTTCCATCCTTGGTTCCTGGATCCACACCTCATACCTATTAGGGCTACAGCATCATATGATCATTGCTGATCTAGAGCATGTCCTGGATGATGGCGTCCTACTGTTACAAAATATTACCTCCAAGCTGGTGCATCATTAATAGTCCATTTTTTGACTTGTGCTCCATCATGCCAATAGCTTCTGAGTGGTACAGCATGTGATTGCCCACTGTCATGTTTCATTTGCTGTAAAGAGGGTCCATCTGTCTGAGGCGATGTCTGGTGAGATCCCATGTTAGTGAATCTGAAGCTCTGTAAGCCCTCGCTCAGATAATGGTACTAGCCGAGGCCCAGTGACAGGAAAGGGAAACCCATGTTACAAATATATATTGAGCCCAGTCAAGATGAATCATTGCCCTTTCCAGGGTGGAAACCAACTTGCTACCCTAGATGACTGGTCTCCTTGAGGAATGGTACCATATTGGGAGTTTAGCATTGATCTCTGTTAATGACAGGTTGGGCATTCAACAGTGCTGGTAGCTGGATCAGCCTTAGTGAAAAGGAGCCTATGCTATTGGATCCATGAATAACCTCTGTCACTTCCACCATGACTACTTTATTCATGCACCTATTATGGCATTATGCCATAATTGAGATGGTCAATAACAGATGATAGCCGATGTCAACTGGCAGAGTCATTTTTTTCTGTTTGATTGTTCTGTGATAGATGCTCTTTGGTGGATACGTGTGATGTAAAGATCGTCACACTTTGCGTCCACCCCCATAGATCCCCCACTATGCTTCCTTCCCAGAACTCCTTGCCTCTGATCTTCTAATCTTTCCCCTTCCAGGACCCTGAGCAAGCAACCTGGCCATTTTGCCACTGCCCACGAGTCTGTGAATTTTCTCATTTCAGGCCACTTCTCTTTCTTCATAAGTTATATGACCAGGGACATCATCCAGATCGCCACCTACTGAGGGGATTTCTCCTTCCTTCCTTTGCTTCAGGGCCATTCCTGAGTGGGGCGATAGTATGACTGCAGTCTATTTTTGACTTGCGCCAACATACCAAGTTGACTCATCTGTGAATCAAGCCTTTTTCCTTATCTATCAGCTGGTCATAAAGGACCTCCCAAATGTGGCCATTTGAGGTCAACTGGGGGAAGATGCTGGTGCAACAGTGGTGGATGACATGGGCATCTACACCACCTGTCTGTGTGGTTTACTTGTGCCCTCTGGTCCTACTTGCGCCCAATCCAGGAGTATTGTTCTCATTACACAGTGGATTGTTTCTGGGCCTGCCTGAACTTATGACTTGGTAAGTCTTATAGTCCTAGGTTACAATGAGCAGTTCTGGTCACATGGTCCCTTGATATTGCATTTAGTTTTTGTTTTTGTTATTGTTTTTTGAGTAAGAGTCTCACTCTGTCACCCAGACTAGAGTGCAGTGGCACACTTATGGCCACCGCAGCCTCGACCTGCTAGGCTCAGGCGATCCTTCTGCCTCAGCCTTCCAAGTAGCTGGAACTACAGGCATGAACCACTAGGCCCTGCTAACTTTTTCGATTTATTGTAGAGACGAGGTCTGTCCAAATTGCCCAGGCTGATCTCAAACCCCTGAGCTCAGGCAATCCTCTCACCTCTGCCTCCCAAAGTGCTAGGATTACAGGTGTGAGCCACCACACCTGGCCTCTTTTTTAAATATTAATTAATGCTTTACTCTGGGCATGGTGGCTCACATCTGTAATCCTAGCACTTTGGGAGGCCAAGGCGGGAGGGCCACTTGAGGGCAGGAGTTCAAAACCAGCCTGGGCAGCATAGCGAGACCTCATTTCTACAAAAAATTTTTTAAAAATTAGCCTGGAGTGGTGGCACATGCCTATAGTGCCAGCTACTCAGGAGACTAAGGCAGAAGGATTCCCTAAACCCAGAGGTCGAGGCTGCAGTGAGCCGTGATTGCGCCACTACACTCTAGCCTGGGCAACAAAGTGAGACTCCAGCTAAAAAGAAAATGTTCTGTTTTAAGAGATAGGGTCTTGCTATGTTGTTGCCCAGGCTAGTCTCAAACTCCTGGCTTCAGGCGATCCTTCTGCCTCAGCCTCCCAATGTGCTGGGATTATAGGCGTGAGCCACCACGCCCTGCCGACATCTTATATTCAGGTGCTCCATTTCTGCCAGGCCTAGCCACATGCAGGGAGCTGCTTCGCGAATGGAATGGCAAGGTCTTGCTCCGAACCCTAGGTGTCTACATTGTGATTCTCCTACCGGGGCTTGCCATCAACTCCATCCAGCATCTTTTCTCACAACCCCTACCTCAAGTCCCAGGCGATCTAGCCCATCTCAACACTCATCTCAAGTACTTGAGCCACACAGCCCAAGTCACAGGGTTGCCTGCACCACTGCCTGGACTTGCTGTGGAGTTCTTTCCTGCTCTGAGCGCCACCCCAAACTGACAACCTTCTATCTCACCTGGTGAGTGGGCATTCCCAAGTGCAGAACGTGCTGCCTCAGGACCCTGAAGAGGCTTGCCTCACATGGAGCTCCTTGGTGGTGGGATGTGTGAAATGCTATAAGTTGCCCTTTGCTTTGTAGGGGCCCAGCATGCCTCGGCCCCCTGGCTCCCCAAATTCTTCACTGATCTACTGGGTCCCTAACTTTCATAGAGTCTGTCTCCCCTTCTCTGGTGTGTTATAGAGACCTTTGACATACTCACCAGTTCTTGTTCACCTGGTCTGGTTCATGTGATGCCCTGTCAGCACGGGCATCCACGTGATGTTTTGCAGAATGTCTAGATGGTCCAGAGCCCTTGAGATTATGACAGAGGTTGGGAACGCTAACGTGGCCCTAGAGCACGACCATCCATGTCTGCCATTGTCCATCCTGCATAAATGCAGATCATTAGGGATAGAAAACAATGCACTTGCCAGATCCATGGACACACATCATGTGGCAGAAAAAAGATACCACATGGGCAAAGTAGCTGCAGGAAGAGGCTACTTCTTGCTCAAGTGTTCACTCTTATTCATCCAGTTTTTTTAGGGGCCAGACTGGGGAATTAAATGGGAGATATATTGGGAATCACAAACCCTGCATTCTTTTTTTTTTTTTTGAGTCAGAATCTCACTCTGTCGCCTAGGCTGGAGCGTAGTGGCACACTCACAGCCTCCACAGCCTTGACCTTGACCTGCTAGGTTCAGGTGATCCTTAACCGACTCAGCCTTCCAAGTAGCTGAAACTACAGGCGTGTGCCATCACATCCGGCTAATTTTTTGATTTATTGGAGAGACAAGGCCTCGCCAAGTTGCCTAGGTTGATCTCGAACCCCTGGGTTCCCTGCGTTCTTTATGTCATTGAGGATAGCCCTAATCGCTGCCATCACCCCAGGGAGCGATATTGATGATTTACCTTCTTGGCTTGGTGTATGAGGGGGACATCTCAGAGGCTTTCACTTTGTGGGAGCCCTTATTCCACAAGCCAAGTAATCAATACAGATAGGGGCTCTGTCAACCCCTAAGTATATCCAATCTAATTAGGCATCCAGGGACCAGAAAAATGACTACTAGGTAGGTTTATGAACCCAATGGAACGTACGTCAGTCAGACCTGGGCCAAGACTCCATTTATTATCTGGCTGCCATGTGCTTCCCATTCTAATAGTCCATGGTGGAGTTTTATATACCTGGTGCCATCATTTATACCAACAATCCTTGAAAGGTCTGAGTAAGCCAGGTGCGATGGCTCATGCCTGTAATCCCCGCACTTTGGGAGGCTGAGGTGAGAGGATTGCCTGAGCCCAGGAGTTCGAGACCAGCCTGGGAAACATGACGAGGCCTCATCTCTACAATAAATCAAAAAATTATCCAGGCATGGTGGTGCTCACCTATGGTTTCAGCTACTTGGAAGGCTAAGGTGGTAGGATTGCCCGAGCCCAGCAGGTTGAGGCTCTGGTGGCTGTGAGCATGCCACTGCACTCCAGCCTGGGCAACAGAGTGAGACTCCAACTCAAAAAAAATTAAATAAATAACAGATACAAAATTACAACTAGATGAAAAGAATAAGTTCTAGTGTTCTCTAGCTCTTTCGGAGGACTAGTGTTAACAATGATGTTCTACTAGAGAGCCCACAATGAAGTTTTGTGTTTCTGGTGTCAGTGGTCATACCATCCATACACATTGGAATAAACACCTGGTCTAATTAACATGATAGATATTTTCTTTTCTTTTCTTTTTTTTTTTTTTTTTTTGAGTTGGAGTCTCACTCCATCGCCCAGGCTGCAGTGCAGTGGCACACTCACGGCCACCCCAGCATCGACTTGCTGGGCTCCAGTGATTCGTCTGCCTCAACCTTCCAAGTAGCCGGAACTACAGGCATGTACTACCATGCCTGGCTAGTTTTTTCATTTATTGTAGCGATGAAGTCTCGCCAAGTTGCCCGAGCTGATCTCAAACCCGTGGGCTCAGGCAATCCACTTACCTCGGCCTCCCAAAGTGCTGGAATTACAGATTGAGCCACCGAACTCAGCCGATATATATTTTCAAAGGTATATTTTCAAGTGGCTAGATGAAAGGATTTGGAATGTTCCCAACACAAAAAAATGATCAAGGTTTTAGGCAATGGCTATGCTAACTACCCTGATTTGATCATTACACATTGTGTGCATGCATTGAAACATCACACTGTACTTCATAAATATGTACAATTCTGATATCTCAATTACAAATGTTAAAAAAGGGTCTGGGCACAGTGGCTTATGCCTGTAACCTCAGCACTTGGGGAGGCTGAGGCAGGTGGATCACTTGAGGTCAGTAGTTCGAGATCAGCCTGGGCAACATAGCAAGACCCTATCTCTACAAAAAATTTAATATATATATATGATCTTAAAAGGTAGGAGATCAAAAATAAAGCCTTGTTATAGGAAAAAGAAGACAAAGAAAGAAAGAACCCGCTGTTCACCTCACCTCCTCTTGGCATCCCTCCCTGCCCTGTCTCACTTCCCCAGGCTGTCACTCTTCCCAAGTGAACCACTCACACCCACGCCCTCATCTCAAGGTCCGCTTCTGGGGGAGCCCACGCTAAAACAGTGCAGAAATAATGCAACCTGAGAATTCATCCTATGTTTTCTTGACCTTTGGAAACTTCCAGCTTCCAAACCTCCCAGGCAGAGGAGAGACTGGTCTGTTTGCACAGCTATGCAGAGAAGATTCCAGCAACCTCCGTGGGAACCCAGTTTAATGTCCAATTCTCACTGTCAGACCTTTGCTATTTTTTTTTTTCCAACCCCCAATCCTTCCTGCTGGAATTTAAAACCACTTCCTCATTTTAGGATTTTTTTTTTTCTTTTTCTTAGTAATGGAGACTAACTGGCCATCAACTTCGGGGAAGAGCCCCTTATATACATATCTGAGCGTGGGTATAATGTTTGCATCTACAGGCTGCAGGTTCTGGTTAAGTTACCCATCGGTCCCGTTTTCCAGGCTTTCAATCAGCTCCGTGGCTGTAAGCTGTCACCTCCAGCTGCTCACCGTAGCCGGCGTGCAGGCTCCACGAGACCACCAGATGCAGGTTTAACCCGGAGAAGTTCACAGGAAGGAGGTCTCCCAGCTGCTGTAAATCACCCTCTCCCTTGCCTTCTCCCCAAAGTCCCAAGAACAAGCCCCAGCTTGCTGTGAAGGCCGTAAAACTTCTCTTCTTTAAAGGGCCCCTTTGTTGGGCATGTTCATTGTAGCAGGCATGCGAGTCCACCAAGGGCCCATAAAACTTTGCCAGGCTTTGTGTGGGTGACCCCATAGGCCTGTGCCCTAGCAATCCCACCCTGAAGCCCACAGTGAAACTGTTGCTGGGTTCACCCAGAAACGGACTGGCCTCAATTTGCTTTGTGATTTGTTTGTTAGCTTTACAAATGGCTTTTGAGGCCAGACAACCCCCCTCCTAGCCCTGAAGACTTGATCAGTGGGAGCTCAGGGACTGCCCGGGAACTGTGGGTCATGGGGGTGTGGGGGAGAGAGGGGGTGGCTGAGTCTCCATGGAGATTTTAAAACAATCCACCTCAGGGGAAACTCTGTCCCTTCCCTGAAGGGTGACCAGCATTTGGATGCAGCTAGGATGTTCTCTCTCAGGTGGGCGAAAGTGTTTTGTCTCGCTCCTGTCAGCCTAGTCCAAGGCTCTGTTCCCTGAGAGATGCCCTTGCCTGCTCCCAGACGGGTGTAAGTCCACCCCAGCAAGCCCATCAGTCCTGAGAAAGTGAAGTCTAAGCAAAGTCAATCAGCAAGAGGATAACATTTATTTCTTTTCTTTTCTTTCTTTTTTTTTTTTTTTTTGGAGTAGGAGTCTCACTCTGTCACCCAGTCTGGAGTACAGTGACACGCTCCTGGCCACCGCAGCCTCGACCTGCTGGCTCCGGCAATCCTTCCGCCTCAGCCTTCCAAGTAGCCAGAACTACAGGCGCATGCTACTACGCCCGGCTAGTTTTTGATTTATTGTAGAGAAGAGGTCTCACCAAGTTGTTCGGGTGGTTCTCGAACCTGCGGGCTCAGGCAATCCACTTGCCTCAGCCTCCCAAAGCGCGAGATTACAGGCTGAGCCACTGAGCCCGGCCAACATGAAGTTTTAAAAGAGATAAAATTAATTTAATCCGTGGTAGTACGAGTGACCTCTGGGAGGCAAAGTGGCGGGGGGTGGGGTGGGGGCAGGTATTGATAGGAAAGGGACATGAGTGAACTTTCTGAGGGGAAAGAAACATTGTATATCCTGAACTGAGTGGTGGCCGCCTATACATATATAAAAAGTAATCCAGCTATCCACTTAAGATCTGTGCTCTCTTTTGCAATTAAATCTTGCCATAGGATACTTTGGAAAAAGCGCAGGCTTTGGAGTTAAAGAATCATGGACTGAAACTGCTTCCGCCACTTAGAAGTCATCTTTAGATTGGGTTTTTAACCTCTTTAAGACTTAGTGTCCTGGGAATACAAATATTTACTGCACAATGCTGTTATGAGCATCAAACATCATCATCCCTGGCACAGAATAAGGGTTCGATCTATAGTACTAAAAGTCAGACCGGGTGCAGTGACATGTCCCTGTAATCCCAGCATTTTGGGAGTCTGAGGTTGGAGGAGTGGTTCAGGTCAGGAGTTCAAAACCAGCCTGGACAACATAGCAAGACCCTATCTCTACCCAAAAAAAAGGAAGGAAGGAAGGAAAAGAAAACACACACACACACACACACACACACACACACACACACACACACACACGGAGAGAGAGAACTAAAGATCATAGTGTACCAGGACTGGAGAGCAGCCTGTCCAAGTTGGGACAGATCAGAAGTCTCCAGGAGAGAAATTTTCCACAAAATGAAATCAGTAGACTGCTTCACATATCTGAATGTCTTCAGAGAAGAGTTAGACATCTGACAAAGTTTACAGTTTTGCTCTTGATAAGTATATAGAAAACAAAAAATCAGGTGACTGTTAACTCCAGGGGAAGGATGGGGAAAGAAAAAATAATAATACCCATGATTCACTACATGAATCAGCTATATAAAACTCTTTAAAAACAGTTAAACATTTAATAATATAAACACTGAATAAAGATCCTCTCAAAAGTACAATATAACTAAATTGGGAGCACCAGGGGGAGGGAAGGACAGGAGGAAAAATGAAAACAAAAGTAAAGAAAAAAGAACAAATTAATGGATTATGACTTATGTTCTTGGGAGGCTGAGGTGGAAGGACCACTGAGTTCAAGGGGTCGAGACTGCAGTGAGCTGTGATTGTGCCACTGCACTCCAGCCTAGGTGACAGAGTGAGACCCCCAACTCAAAACAAAAATTATGTTCTAGTATGATCAATATAAATGAAATGTATTTTAGTCCATTCAAGATTTTAACCTGTTTTTATAAAGATACAGTGGTCAGACGCGGTGGCTCATGCCTATAATCCCAGCATTTTGGGAGGCCAAGGTGAGAGGATTGCCTGAGCCCAGGGGTTTGAGACTAGCCTGGGCAACTTGGTGAGACCTCGTCTCTACAATCAATCAAAAAATTAGCCAGGTGTGGTGGCGCACACCTGTGGTTCCAGCTACTTGGAAGGCTGAGGCGGTAGGATCGCCTGAGCCCAGCAGGTCGTGCGGTGGCAGTGAGCTTGCCACTGCACTCCAGCCTGGGCAACAGAGTGAGAGTCCAACTAAAAAAAAAAAAAAAAAAGAAGAATACAGTGATAATATTTTAAGAGAGCAGCAACCATAGAATTTGGGGTGAGCTCAGGGTCACTGGACAGGGCAATATTTCCATCTGCAGAGTTCTAGAAGGTATAGGACTTTCTAGCAAGAGAAAAATAAAATTCTTATGTGTTTTACTTTGGGGAGGTAAAAAACATAGTAAGAAAATGCAAAAACAAAATGGCGTGCAGGTGGCAGTGTTTAGGTGGAGTGTGTTTGACATCATTTTTTCCCTAGGCTGGCTAGATTCGAAGCTGAGCACGTGCACATCCAGCTGACATCAAGAATAAAGGCCCTTAGCTGGGCTCGGTGGCTCAGCCTGTAATCCCGCACCTTTGGGAGGCTGAGGTGAGTGGATTGCCTGAGCCCGCGGGTTCGAGACCCGCCTGGGCAGCGAGACCTCATCTCTACAATCAATCAAAAAATCAGCCAGGCGTAGTAGTGCATGCCTGTAATTCCGGCTACTTGGAAGGCTGAGGCGGAAGGATCGCCGGAGCCCAGCAGGTCGAGGCTGCGGTGGCCGGGAGCGGCCACTGCACTCCAGTCTGGGTGACAGAGTGAGACTCCAACTCAAAAATAAATAAGTAAATAAATAAATAAAGGCCTGTAGCAAAATGGGGGCTTGTCAGCCCTGGGTTAGTTGAATCTAAATCACTTCCTGTGGTCAACGTTGGAGGTTGATGTTTAATATGACAATAATAAATTCTCCATTTATAAGCCACTTTATAACTTTCAAAGTGCTTTTACATACATTTATTCGCTATTTTCACATTAATCCTACAGACAGGAAATGAGTTATTTTCATTAACACTGGAAGTTGAAGCTTAGAGAGGTCCAGGGATATACCCTTGGTCACACAGTAAACTGGAGGCAGGACCAATGTTAGAACCAAGGTATGTTAGCTTGCTATGGCTATAAGACAGATTATCATAAATTTAGCAGCTTAAAATAACACCTTTCTTGTTGTTGTTGCTGCTGTTTTCCAAGACAGAGTCTCGCTATGTTGCCCAGACTGGTCTCCAAGTCTTGGGTGCAAGCAATCCTCCCACCTTGACCTCCCAAATAGCTGGGATTATAGGTGTGAGCCACTGCACCCAGCAACACCCATCTCTTAGCTCATAGTTCTGCAGGTCAGAAGTTGGGGCATAGCGTGACTGGATTCTCAGTTCAGGTTCTCACAGGGCTATAATCAAGGCAACAGTTTCACCTGGAGATCAGGATCCTCTTCAAGCTCATTCACATTCTGGGCAGAATTCATTTCCTTGCAGTTGTAGGATTTCTATGCCTGTTTTCTTGCTGGCTGTCAAGCAAGGTCACTCTCAGCTTCTAGAGGCCACCTTCAGGTCCTTGCCACGTGGCCCCCACCACCTTCAAAGCCAGCAAATAATGGCAAATGTCTGTCACATGTTGAACCCCTTGCTTTAGGACGAGCCTAATCCCGTTTAAGGATTAATCTGATTAGGTCAGGCCCACCCAGGGTAATCTCACTTTTTAAAAAGTCAACTGAAGTCCGGGCATGATGGCTCATGCCTGTAATCCCAGCACTTTGGGAGGCCGAGGTGAGAGGATTGCTTGAGCCCATGGGTTCAAAACTTGGCAACTTGGCAAGACCTCATCTCTACAATAAGTCAAAAAATTAGCTGTGTATGGTGGCGCATGCCTGTAGTTCCAGCTACTTGGAAGGCTGAAGCAGGATTGTCTGAGCCCAGCAGGTCAAGGCTGCGGTGGCTGTGAGTGTGCCACTGCACTGCAGCCTGGGCGACAAAGTGAGGCTGTGACTCGAAAAAGAAAAAAAGCATGCATAAAAAGTTAACTAGGCAATAAGGCATAACGTAATCACAGGAATGATGTACCCCTGGGGTGGGAATCTCTGGGACCATCTGAGAATTCTGCCGAAAGAATTCTGCCCACTGCATAATGTGTACTGATCCCCAAGCTAGAACTTCACTGACTGAGACTGTAGCATTCTTCCAGCCATAGTGAGGACTTCCGTGGCCATTCATTTTGAGAGTCCCATGCCCATCCCTGGCTACAGAAATACATATCATTATAAACTCTGCTTAAAGGGATGCCTTTGGGCTGCCACGTTGTAACTATGCTGTTGAGCTTGTGGAATGTGTCTATTTCAGCTTGTCACAGCAAAGATTTGTAACATACACTGTGGTCTTATTTGTTCATTATGAATTTTGAAAGCCTGGCATGCTTAAAAGAATCACTCACTAGAGATAAGCCATTCACGAGAAGACAAATACTATGTGACTCCACTTATGTAAGACATCTAGAGTAGTCAAATTCTTCGAAACAGAAAGTAAAATGGCAGTTACAGGGACTATCTGATTAGGGGGAAATAGGTAGTTGTTTCACAGGTACAGAGTATCAATTTTGCAAGATGAAAACGTTCTGGAGATCTGCTGCACAACAATGGGAATATACTGAACACTACAGAATTATACACCTAACAATGGTTGAAGTGGTAAATTTTAAATTGTGTGTGTGTGTGTTTCTTTACCACATCTTTTTTTTTTTTGATTTGGAGTCTCACTGTGTCACCCAGACTGGAGTGCAGTGGCCGCTCCCGGCCACCGCAGCCTCAAACTTCTGGGCTCCGGCGATCCTTTCGCCTCAGCCTTCCGAGTAGCCAGAATTACAGATGTGAGCTACCACGCCCGGCTAATTTTTTGATTTTATTGTAGAGATGAGGTCTCGCTGCCCAGGCGGGTCTCGAACCCACGGGCTCAGGCAATCCACTCACCTCAGCCTCCCAAAGGCGTGGGATTATAGGCTGAGCCACCGAGCCTGGCTTCTTTACCACATCTAAAAAGGAAAAGAAAAAAGGAAAGAAACCTTCACCAAAGCTTTATGTGATGTGAAGTATAAAAGAGCTCTTGAAAGCAGCCTCAGGATTGGGAAAAGTTACTTGAGTCATAGTGGATAGGGTAGATCTGCTCTCTTGACGTCCATTCCACCATGCTTTTTCTTTATGCCTTCCTCTACTGCAGAACTTGGAAAGTTAAGATCTACACTTGCCAGACTCCCTTGCAGCTAGCATTCTGGGAGTGGATTAGATCCTACTAATTAGATGTTCTTTTGAATGATTTGGAAGGCAGGGTAAGGCAGAGGCAATATCCCATCAACAAGTGTAGTTGTAGGGCCAGTGAGTTTCTGGGGGCAGTTTTCCAGTCTCCAACACCAGCCCCCTGAGTGTCATTTGGCAATTGTGGCTCAGCCTAAGTGTCTTCCTGATCCCTGGATCCCAGCTAAAGCAACATGTTCTTGAAGTTACCAGTTCCCATAGAGCCTTCTAATTCTCACCTTCTTGACTGAGGTATAGGTACAGCAGCTTCCCTGGAAATCCAGTAGTCCCGTGCTGTCATTCTGAGAGTCATTCTTGTAGAGCAGCCCAAAGTATGATCCTTCCTTTCTTACGTCAACTTTGCAAATACCCAATTGCAAGAGACTGAATGCATATAGAAAACAAAAGTCTGTTTTTCCCAGAAATGCATATGTTAAAATCCCAGCCCTTAAGATGATAGTATTAGGAGGTAGGGTCTTTGAGAGGTGATAGGTCATGAGGGAGAAACCCTCATGAGTGGAATTACTGCCCTCATAAAACAGACTCCAGAGGGCTGACTTACCCCTTCTGCCATGTGAAGATAGAGTGAGAAGATACCATCTTTGAACCAGGAAGTGGGTCCTCACCAGACACTGATTCTGCCAAAGCCTTGATCTTGGATTTCCCAGCCTCCAGAGCTGTGAGAAATAAATTTCTATTATGTATAAATTACCTTGTCTGTGGTATTTTGTTCTAGCAATCTGAACAGACTAAGACATGATACCCTGAATTAAATATCTTTTTGCCTAAAATAGCTGGAATGATTCTTTTTCCTGTAACCAGACCCTGAGTGTTGGTCATACACAATGACCAGGCCAGTGGACTCTATTTGGAATTGGATCATTCCATCTTGCAAGGTTTGGGTGGTACCTGAAAGAGATCAGCATCGATGACCTTTCCCAGGGTTGTGCTGCCCCCTCACGTGGGGCCTTGCATCCCAGCTGGAAACTACTCTGGGGTAGCTGTACTTCTCTCCTTTTTCTCCCCTGGCTATTTAAAAGCATTTTCTCAGCCGGGCTCGGTGGCTCAGCCTGTAATCCCGCGCCTTTGGGAGGCTGAGGTGAGTGGATTGCCTGAGCCCGTGGGTTCAAGACCCGCCTGGGCAGCGAGACCTCATCTCTACAATAAATCAAAAAATCAGCCGGGCGTGGTAGCGCATGCCTGTAATTCCGGCTACTTGGAAGGCTGAGGCGGAAGAATCGCCAGAGCCCAGCAGGTCGAGGCTGCGGTGGCCGGAAGCGGCCACTGCACTCCAGTCTGGGTGACAGAGTGAGACTTCCACTCAAAAAAAAAATAAAATAAAATAAAAGCATTTTCTCTCCACTGGAGCTCCCTACTTCATTATAGCAGACCCTAGGGCTGTCTATCCAAGGCATCCCCTCACCTCTTTTCTGCTTACAGAATCCAATTTTGTTTGGGGATTAGGCAAAGATCTCTTAGCTTCAGGTAATATGCCCGCCAAGCACGGTGGCTCATGCCTGTAATCCCAGCACTTTGGCAGAGGCAAGAGGATTGTCTAAGCCCAGGGGTTCGAGACCAGCCTGGGCAACTTGGCAAGACCTCATCTCTACAATAAATCAAAAAATTAGCCAGGCATGGTGGCACACGCCTGTAGTTCCAACTACTTGGAAGGCTGAGGTGGAAGAATAGCCTGAGCCCAGCAGGTTGAGGCTGTGGTGGCCATGAGTGTGCCACTGGCTGTCCAGCCTGGACGACAGAGTGAGACTCTGACTCAAATATATAGTCTATGATGGGCTTGCAATCCTGCTTTGGCTAATAAGAAGAAGTCTCCTGGAAGCCTCCTGAAGAGAATTTTTCTTCCTAAAAAGAAGTGAGAGCAGTGGGAAGAAGTTTTCTCATTGCCTAACAGTCCATGACTTCCTCTCCTAAACAGGTGCTCAATGCCTTGGAGCTGCAGCAGCCATTCTGACACCACGGGGTGTCAAGCATGGGGAGAAAAAGCTAAGGGTAGCACAGCAGAGTGGCGAACAGAACCAAGTTCTTGATGCAATCAATGAACTGTGGACAAACTCTCAAACTGCCTACCTCTAGACCTCTCGCTAGCTAAGCAGTAAAGGTTTAAGCCACTGTTAGTTTGGTGTTCGATGGCTTGAAGTCAAAATCCTTCCTAACTAATACATTTAACCCATTCCCAATCACTCTCGGAAGATGCCTTGCTTTTGACTTTACAGAGAAAACGGGAGTCCTATTCCTGCCCTCCGGGCCACCAACACACACATTTTCTCCCTTCCCTCTTGCTCATGGCCAAGGGCCTCATCTCATCGGAGGCTGATTTCTCCCTTGTACTCTGAATACCACCTCTCCCTGCTGTGGGGACCTTGACCCAGCCGACTGCTCCTTCCTCTCCTGCGTCTTCCATCTTATACTCTCCAGAAGCCCCTCCCCCACTGGTCAAGACCCAAGGCTCTGTGGACTGAACTGAGAGGACAAGTCACATCCTCATCACAGGTAACTGCTTCTAAAGGGCCCCTCTCGCATGCCCTGGATGACCCCCAGGAGCTGAAAGAAACAAGAAGTTCGGGACTCTGAACTGTTCTCTGACCCCAGAGTGAGCCTTTGCCCAGGACCGTGTGGCTGCTGTGTCAACCAACACTTGCTTTTCTCTGAACGGGTTCTGTTCCTTCGCTTTTTCTCCTTCTTTTTATTGAGGGCATATTTTCTTTATCTTTAAGACTTTTATAGCTTTGTATCTAGACCTCATTTTAGTACATTCTATTGTTATGATTTATGCTGCTTTTACTGGCTTTTTACCCTTAGCACATAAACATGTTTAAGTTTTCCACATCTTAAAAAAATAGAATAAAATAAAAACCCTTCCTTGACCCTGTGTTCTCATCTAGTGTCTGCATTTTCCTTCCCTCCTTTCCTCCCTCCCTCCCTCCTTCTCTCTCTCTCTCTCTCTCTCTCTCTCTCTCTCTCTCTCTCTCTCTCTCTCCCCCTCCCTCTTCCTCCTCCTTCATGTCTGCTCTTGGAAATCATCTGCACTCACAGTGTCTCCTTCCATCCCACTCATTCTTTTTCTCTACTGGTCAGCCTGCCTCTCCAAGACTGGAAACTCAACCCAGCCTTGCCTAGCTTGGTGGGGGTTTTGTTGGCAGGATGCTGGGAATCTCTCATCTCTCAGTGCTGTGGAGAGGAAGGAAAGGAAGGGTTGCAGCTGGGCCATCAGGACCTCTGAGACTTTATCCTGTGGCCCCCGTACTCCCTTCTCTCCATTTCTCTCTTTGGAGTGATGCCATTCTTTCCACCACGTGACTCCAAACTGCTCCAGAGCCTTCTATCCCGTGGCTCCCACCCACGGGGAAGGTTCATCTTGCTTGCTTCCTGTAGTTTCGATTTGAAAATCCCAAGGAAGCATTCTGATTGGTCCAGTGTGGATCAGGTGTCTTCCCAGGAATCAATCAGCCACGCCCCGGGAATCAAGGGCACATAGCAGAGACAAAACCACAGCTAGCTTCTGCCTTACCTGCAGTACTTCACTCACACTACCCTCTTCCACCAGTTGGTGCCCCACCCTCGTCTCCAGACCAGTCTCCTCTTTTGCTTCCGACTGCTGGTGTCCACCTGAAGCCACAGAGCTCTGCCTCTGTGTGTCCATCGGGCTGGCAGAGCTGGGAATCACCACACCCCAGGTGACTTCAACCAATGGCTCTCAGGTGTACAAACACCGCAATTTCCTCAACCCTCAAGTGGGCTCATGTGGACACGGTGATGTACTCCCAGGTCCCTCTTCAAGGAGGGAACTGTTGCCCCAGCTGTCAGCCAACAGCCTCCATCCAGCTGCTAAGAACCACCCGGCTCTGAGGCACCTCCTCCCGGGGTAGCCCACATCCAGTGACTGGTCATTTTATCCCCCTGTGGGACACCTCGGACAGGCCACACACACAGCAGCATCCCCCATGGCTGCTCCAGGCTTTGTCAGGCCAGCTTTGCAGTTCAACCCCTTCCTCTGCCCAGTACAGCTTTCTCCGCCTCCTTCCACAGACGTTGCTCCTAATAGCTGTCTTGCATGCCAAACTCCATTTCAGCTTCCGCCTCCAGAGAACCCAGCCTGTGACAGATAACTCTGAGCTATGTGTTCCGCGCTGTCTCCCAGAGGTGCCCCGTGGGACGGAGTGCCAGTTGCCCGCAGTGGGAGCCCGCTTGGTGATGCTCCCTTTATGGGCTGCCTTCCCTCCCCTGTCTTACTTCCCCACTCCCAAACCCATATTCTCTGAATCTCCTAAAATCTATTTGCTCTCAAACCCTTGTCATGATGTTTGCTACTGGAACATCTCAAACTCAGACACCAGGACTTTCTCACTGTTAAACACAGATGACCCTAGGCCAGGTATGGTGGCTCATGCTGGTAATCTCAAAATTTTGGGAGGCCGAGGAAGGAGGATCACTTGAGACTAGTTTGAGACCAGCCTGAACAATGCAGCAAGACCCTCATCTCTACAAAAATAAAATAAAATAAGCCTGACATGGCAGCATGCCCCTGTAGTCCCAGCTACTGGGGAGGCTGAGGCGGGAGGATTGCTTGAACCCAGGAATTTGAGGCTGAAGTAAGCCATGATCACACCACTATACTCCAGCCTAGGCAACAAAACAAGACTCCATCTCTAAAAATAAAATAAAACAAAATCCAGATGATCCAAACTTTGTACTACTATGACCACAGGCTCTTTTTGAAATGCTTTTCTCCCTCAACTTCCCAGGTTTCCTGCTCCCTCTCTGACCACTCCTTTGCCTGTCCTTCCTCTGCCCACTCCCGGGGTTTACAGCTTGGCTTCCTCCTGTACCCAACACAGCTCAGGGTATCTCAGTCAGGGTATCTCAGTCATTCCTCTGGATGACTCACACTGCCCGTCTCCAGCCCAGGTCTCTCTCTTGAGCTCTGGACTCCAACCGTCCAACTGTCTCTCACCATCTCTACGTGGATGTTCCACAGACACAAGTCAACCTGGTGGAATTGAACACCTCACCTTTTTCTAAGCCTGCTTCTCCTGTATTCCTTTCTGTATCCTCCTCCTACATTCCCCATCTGGGCAAACAGCATCACTGTTGATTATCCCCAAAACCAGCGACCAGGGAGTCACCCAACCACTTACAAGTAAGTCTCCCCAAGCCGGGCTCGGTGGCTCAGCCTGGAGGTGAGAGAATTGCCTGAGCCCGCGGGTTCGAGACCCGCCTGGGCGACTTGGTGAGACCTCATCTCTACAATAAATCAAAAAATCAGCCGGGTGTGGCAGTGCGTGCCTGTAGTTCCAGCTACTCGGAAGGCTGAGGTGGAAGGATTGCCGGAGCCCAGCCGGTCGAGGCTGCGGTGGCCAGGAGCGGCCACTGCACTCCAGTCTGGGCGACAGAGCGAGACTCCAACTCAAGAAAAAAAAAAAATTAAGTCTCCCCACTGCCCTTCCTGCATTCAGGCCTCATTAGCACTGGCCTGCCCTGGTGCAAACCCACCTCCCCACCCCCAATCAGTCTCCCTACTCCCAGGCTCTGCCTTTCACTAGCCACATGATCTTGAATGACTCATTGTCTCAGGTTCTGCATCTGTAAAGTGGGCCGTTCATAATGGTACCTACTTGGTAGAGTTGCTGTAAGGTTTAAAAGATACTGTAGATGTAAAATGCTTAGAAAAGTATATGGCACATAGTAAGTGTCTTAGTCCCTTTTGTGCTTCTCTAACAGAATGCCACATACTGGCTAATTTATAAAAAAACAGAAATTTATTTCTTGCAGTTCTGGAGGCTGGGAAGTCCAAAATCAAGACATCGGGGTAGGTTTGGCCTCTGGTTTCAAGATGGCGCCTTGTTGTTGTGTCCTTAAGAGAGGAGGAATGCTGTGTTTTACGTGGCAGAAAGCATGAACTCTGTGTAACTCTGTGTCCTCACAGGGCAGAAGAGGAGAGAGGAACCCACTCCCATAGCCCTTTGTATAAGGGCATTAATCCATTAATGCATTCATGAGACAGACAGATATGACCTAAACACCTCCCAAAAGGCCCCACCTCCCAACACTGTTGCATAGGGATTAGGTTTCCAGCACATGAATTTGGGTGATACATTCAAACCATAGCATTAACCACTCAACGATTGTTAGCTTTTTAATTATTGTTTTTGCTGTTGCTTATCTTTACCCTTTTCAAGGCCCCTCATCACTTTGTGGTTTGTACTCCAGCTGCTTACATGCCATCTTTAAATGCTCTACTGGTCTGCAAGATCCTTGAAGGAAGAATGTACCTTGCTTATATATCTGTCTGTCTCCTTTCACTCTTCCTTTCTGGTGGCCATACTTATCCTCCGATCAGGTAGCACTGCAGTAGCTAGGAGAATTATTTTTTTTTTTGGCTTGGATTCTCACTCCATCTCCCAGACTAGAGTGCAGTGGCACACTCACGGCCACCCCAGCGTCAACCAGCTGGGCTCCGGCGATCCTTCTGCCTCAGCCTTCTGAGTAGCCGGAACTACAGGTGCACACTACCATGCCTGGCTCATTTTTGATTTATTGTAGAGACGAGGTCTCACCAAGTTGCCCGGGCTGTTCTTGAACCCGTGGGCTCAGGCAATTCACTCACCTCGGCCTTCCAAAGTGCTGGGATTACAGGCTTGAGCACCATGCCTGGCCAGGAGAATTTTTTTAGATCCAACTAAGGGGAAGTTGAGTTGAGGATATATTTAATTTGGGCTTAGTGGGATATTTTGTGTGTGCTTTCAAGACATTGCTAACCATCCCAGCATAGGAACAGCTTCCAGGAAACTCTCACCACCCACTGGGTTGACTCTCCAGGTAACAGAACATGAAGAGTCAGGCCCATAGGTTAGCTCTCAATGTAAACACATCCTACGGTGTCCAGAACAAGAAGTATACGGATACTGGAGCAGAAACAAGGTTTGAAAGGTATGGAGTCAGAAGCCATTCTGTGGAAAATTCTTCCACTCATCAGACATGAACAATTCTAAGCAGGGAATCCAGTTCTCATCCAAGCCTAGACCAAACGGAAATGCTCTCCTGCCGGGAATATATTCAGCGATGCAATCTATACAATTGTGAATGCACCATATATTTTTCTTTTCTGATGGAATGTATGTGAAATAGAATTGATTAGAATTCCTGGTTTGTAGGGCACAAATCTATAGCAACACAACAAGCAGGGGGTAGGTATGTATGTAAGTCACATGTTTTATCCAGCCCAGTGAATTGGACCACATCTTGGAGTACCTGATGTCCCTTGTCCTGATGAAGTCTGGCAGTTCCAGATGAAACGGCAGGCAAAATTGCCACTGACACAGCAAAATGCCCTAAAGAAACATATTTATCATCGAGTCAATTTTTATCCCATAAGAGTAATTCGATTACATAATTATGTAGCCCGGTACAATGTAGTGGAGATGTAAGAAGGCATCTGAATTGCTCTTCTCTGCTTTAATTTCAGATTAACCTTATATATATTATTATAAATCATATCTATTATATATAATATATTGTATAGAGATTATATATTATATAAAATATATTTATCTGTTTTAATATAATATATATAATTTTAAAAAATCTTTGTTCTAACCAAAAATCATTCAACCAGTATGGAGCCAAAACTGGTAAGATAAAAAGTACCATAGGGGTGTGTTAGGCAGTTAATGAGTACAAAATATTATGTTCCATTGTCTGAATTTTGTGAGGTTTAGGGTATTTGTCAACTCTTTGAAATTCAGAATTCTTGTGATTTCTTGTTATACTTTAATTTGTACGTGGAACCTTATATTCTTTTACTTAAAGTGGAACGCCAAAATTGTAGAATTCCCAGACCCCACAAAGCCTGGGACCTCGGCTGATGTCACCCTGACATGTGTGGTACACACCACACACATTTCCACAGCGGGTCACGCTAGGAGGTTCTTGATAGGGAGAAGAAAGGACCGAGGAAAAAGGCTATGGTTCTATCATGTAATAAAGCTGGGACTTGTAATTCACAGAGGTGAAACGGTGGGGCACGTTCAATCAGTCGGCTCCCACGCGGGGGATTGAGGCACAAGAATGTTTGGCAAATAGAAAAACGGGAGGGGGATGACCCATCGAAGTGGGCTGCAGTTCTGTATTCCGCCACAAGATGGCGGTGAAAGAATGGTCCCTTCATTCCGTCGAAAACTCATTAAGAACTAATCAAGGCAAAGCGGGTTTTTCATGTTTCCTGCCGGTGCCTTCTCCCCTTTGCCAAGCCTCAGTGCACTTACTATTGTTCCATTCTTTTTGGTTAAAGTCGTCACAAATCTGCGTTTTTGTTTGTTAACTCAGCCGTAGCCTGCAGTTCGTCTTCTAGACAACTTTCCTGCTTCTTATAGTTAAGGATTATGTTCTTATTAACTATTATTAGAAGAATTTTCTGACTCAGAAGTCTCAGGACTTAAAGCTATAGTCTTAGTTCAATAATTGCCTGATTATGTGCTGCTCTGCTTGGAACTTTCATTACCCGGCGTCTATTTCTTGTACATTTCACCAAACCCCTAGTTTGGGGCTCTGTATAGAGAACTTTATCTGAAAAACCAGCTCCGACTCCCGCCTGTCTGAGAGAGATATGGTTCCATCTGGTTTCACTGGGGCCCTGCGAAGGCTGAATTACTCCTGTGTTAGCCGTTAGAAAAAGGAACAACTTGCCTAAGAAAGACAATGATAGCCGGGCTTGGTGGCTCAGCCTGTAATCCCGCGCCTTTGGGAGGCTGAGGTGAGTGGATTGCCTGAGCCCGCAGGTTCGAGACCCGCCTGGGCAAACGAGATCTCATCTCTACAAAAAATCAGCCGGGCATGGTAGCGCATGCCTGTAATTCCGGCTACTCGGAAGGCTGAGGTGGAAGGATCGCCGGAGTCCAGCAGGTCGAGGCTGTGGTGGCCAGGAGCGGCCACTGCACTCCAGTCTGGGCGACAGAGTGAGACTCCAACTAAAAAAAAAAAAAAAGAAAGACAATGATAGAAATAGAAGAGTTGGTCTTGCAGGATCTAGTCTTCCATTTTCTAAACTGGCGTTCAACACTGTCGCCACCTTCCCTCCCACCTCCCCAAGATTTCGGCAGCCTTTTTCTCCAACACCTCCCGCTCAGAACATACGCCCCAGAAAGCACAGGGCAGCCACCAGAACTGGTCTCCTTCTTGACATCTTTGAAGGGCTTTGCCATCACTGAGGGCCCTTGACCTGAACGTGTCCTTGACTTATTAGTGGGGGCTCTTTGCTGGAAAACCATCTAACACTTAGAGGGCTAAGGGCACAGCCCAAGAGCAGCCATGCTACTCTCTTGAGTGTGCAAATGCTGGAGCTCCTGCCTGTCTGGTGGTTGAGACAAACATGCTTGTCTTTGCTGGGTGGTAAGTCTTCTCAGACTGATGATGCTGCTGGCTGAGGTTGAGGATCCCACTGGTGTAAGAGGACACAGCGGAGGTCACTGGCCCACACTCACAGCACATCTTGGCTGCACACTTAGTAAACCTCCCTTGATCCTTGACTGCTCCAGGGTTGACACATCCCATGGGACAATAGGCACTTCTACAAAGAGGAGCAGAATCAGAAACCTCGCAGCCTGTTTCCTCTGATTATTCTGCTTTGTCTTATATAAAAAGTCCTGCTAGGCAGGGTGCAGTGGCTCACACCTCGGAGGCCGAGGTGGGAGGATTGCTTGAGCCCAGGAGTTCAAGACCAGCCTAGGCAACATAGCAAGACCTTGTCTCCACAAAAAAATCAAAGAAATTCAGCAGACAAGGTGATGTGTGCCTGTAGTCGCAGCTACTCGGGAGGCTGAAGCAGAAGGATCACCAGAGCCTAGGAGGTCAACACTGCAGTGAGCCAGGATTGTGCCACTGCACAATCTGGGTAACAGAGTGAAACTCCAACTCAAAAAATTTTTAATTAAAAAAATGAAATGTCCTGTTCTGAATAGTCACTTGGGTCCATTGGTTGGGCAGATGAGAGAATCAGTGCTGGACAAGGGCTTAAGTGACCTAGATTCAGACTGCTTCAGGAATGAAGGACTTCTAGCTTGGAGAAGTGCCACCAACAGACACCCCCTACCATCAGGAAACTGCCTTAGAAAGATGCTCCCTCCAGGGCCATACCTTTTCCTGAGGGAGCCACATCCAACGACTGATTAAGGCTCAGTCATCTCGCCTCACCTTGCGACACCACCAAGGGTCATTCAATCTTTCCAACTTCCCATAGAGTGGGTGAAGGCTCCCTAAAGGCTGCATCGCAGCTCAGCTTTTCATTTTTATTTTTATTTTTATTTTTATTTTTTTGAGTTGGAGTCTTACTCCGTCACCCAGGCTGGAGTGCAGTGGCACGTTCACAGCCATAGCAGCCTTGACCTCCTGGGTTCAGGAGATCCTTCCTCCTCATCCTTCCAATGGAACTACAGGCATACGCCACCACATACGGCTGATTTTTCTTGATTTATTGTAGAGGCGAGGTCTCGCCAAGTTGCCCAGGCTGATCCTGAACCCCTGGACTCAGACAGTCCTCTCGCCTCTGCCTCCCAAAGTGCTAGGATTACAAGTGTGAGCCACCGTGCCCCACCAGCTTCTTCTTCTGCCCACTCCTGCTTTCTTGCTTCCCTTTCTCAGTTGTGGATCCCATGGGCCTTCCCTAATAAACCTCCCACACACCAACTCCACCTTAGAGACTGCTTCCTGGGAACCCAGCATACAATGACCATCTTGGGAAAGTTAGATACCCTTCTGAACTGTGTTGGGAGGTTGTCCAAACGCCACAGAGCTATGTTTCATGCTACCCCTGTACCCTCTTGGGGGTCATTTATCTCAGCTGCTCGCTGCAGTTTCCACCAACTCTTGGCAACTAGACCCACCAAGGAACCCCAAATCTCAGAAGCCAGAGAAGAACCCAGCTGCAAAGATGTATTCACACCAGAAGTGGCAGGCCAGCAGGCAGTGCTGGGACCCTATGCTCTCCCCTCCAATTCAAAGAGCACTGCTGCGTTTAGTGTTTGAGCCCATCTGCTGCTTAATTCTAAGGAATCACTTCCCCATCAGTCCCTCCAACTCGGAGACAGACCTGGGAGGTTGTCCACGGGACTGGCTTACCCCAATGCTGACCTTTTCTATCTCTCTTCCTATAGAGCAACCCTGTCCAAGAAAAACAGAATTCAAGCCACATGTGTAATCTTAAATTTTCTAATAGCGATACACACAGAAGTAAAAAGAGCATGTGAGGACAGGCACAGAGGCTCACGCCTGTAACTCCAGCACTTTGGGAGGCCGAGGTGGGAGGATTGTCTGAACCTAAGAGTTCAAGACCGGCCTGAACAATTTGGCGAAACCTTGTCTCTACCAAATAAAATTTAAAAATCAAAAAATTAGCCAGGCATGAAGGTCGTGTGCCTATGGTCCCAGCTACTTAGAATGCTGAGGTAGAAGGATCACCTGAGCCCAGGAACTCGAGGCTGCTATGAGCTGTGATCATTGTGATCATGCCACTACACTTCAGCCTGCATGACAGAGTAAGACTTCTACTCAAAAAAGAAAAAGGAAGGAAGGAGGGAAAGAAGGAATAGGTGAAAGGAATTGGAAAAGTACACTTTACTTAACTCAATATAACCCAAATGCTATCATGTCAACATGTAATCAGTGAGGTATTTTAAATTCTTTTTGTTCATTCTACATTCCTGAAATCTGGTGTATCTGACATAGCACATCTCAGATTGGACCAGTCACATGGCAGGCATTCAGTAGCCACGTGTGGTGACCATATTGGACAGTGGAGGCATAGATTATAAATCAACAGAGTTGCAGAATAAGGCATGTGAGAAGCTGAGATTTTGAAGCTGCACCCTTCTGTTTCTAAAGCTAGTGCGTTTGAAGCCGCAATGCATAGGCTTTTCCTGCCTCTCACGTCTCATTTTTTTAATACATTAAGGATAATACTCTACCTGCCTTATAATGTGAGGCTTTAACAAGATAATACCCCTAGGCATGCCTGTAATCTCAGCACTTTGGGAGGCCGAGGCGAGAGGATTGCCTGAGCCCAAGGGTTCAAGACCAGCCTGAGCAACTTAGACAGGCCTCATCTCTACAATCAAGAAATAAATATGCTGGACGTGGTGGCGCACACCTGTAGTTCCAGCTACTTTGAGCCCAGCAGGTGGAGGCAGCAGTGGCCGTGATTGTGCCACTACACTCCAGCCTGGGCGACAGAGTGAGATTATGACTCAAAAAAAAAAAAAAAATAGTAATGTTTGACCGATTTCCTAATCTCCATCAGGAAAGAAAGCATTCGGAGTGAGGTCTAATGCTACGTGTTCCTTTAGAATGCAAAGCGTTTAATTAGATGCCAAGGATTGAAAATCTTGATTCAGAGCCCGAAATGGCTAATAAGGTTTTATTGTTGCTATTACTTAGAGTTTTTATAGAACTTTAGGCTTGCAAAGTGCTTTTCAATCACTTGAGAGAATCTAAGTTTGTTAACAGCGAGATGAAAAAATGTTCTATTCATCAGGAAAGACAACATACATAATATTTTAAGTATTTAAGAATTACGACCCTGCTGTGAGAACTACTGAAATTACTTCTACGTGGATACGAGAGATTCTAGTTATAGACATAGGACATTAATGCAGACACCAATGTTATTACCCTGCTGAGTCTGCAAGGGCAAACTTTTGCAAGTCAGGAAATAGGAAAGTTTCTAAAATAAACATTAGCTGTTTCTAGTTATACAGTGGAGCTTTTGGGGCTCACGTGATTTTCAAACATTTTTCTAAAGGGGCTCTTAAGGTTTTATGGGTGATCATATTATAAAACCATACGTAGTTGCAATATGGCATAATTTGTGACTGTCACAGGTCACTGAAATCTCCCAGGATTCTGCTGTCGGGTTCCTGTGGTTGGAGACAAATTTGCACCAATTCCTCTGTAAATAGAATCAGTGGGGCAGTATTGTCTGGAAAGCATGTGAAAAGCCAGTTTCTCCTTCCCAAGTGTACCAAAGGCCAGTTCAGGCCCTCTAGCCCTGAGAATGTATCAGTTAGCATCTGCTACGACGATGCTGCCTAATAAACAGCTCAAAGCTCAGAGACATACAAAGTTCAGAGACATGCATAGCTGGAGGGTTGGCTAGGTGGCTCTGCTGATCTCGGCTGGACTTGTTCACATGTTTGGCGTCAGTTGGTTGATGTCTAATCAAGACTGGCCTAGACTCAGCTCTGCCTCCACATATATCTCGTCGTCGGATACTGTCTTGGAGGTGGAGCCAGGTACAGTGGTGCACACCTATAGTCCCAGCTGCTCCGGAGGCTAAGGTGGAAGGATCGCTTGAACCCAGGACTTCGAGGATGCAGTGAGCTATGATTGTGCCACTGCATTCCAGCCTGGGTGAAAGGGTGAGACCCTGTCTCACAAAGTGAATAAATAAAAATGTTTTAAATACCATGGAGAGGACAGAGGTCCAGGAGAGAGCAAGCTCCAATGCATGAACCACTCGGAACCTCTGTGTCATGCCTGCTCACAGCCCATTGGCCAAAGCAGATCACATGGCTGAGCCAGCTTCCAGGACTGAGACAGATCAACCCACCTGCTGTGGGAAGATACCGCAGGGCCACATGACAATGGGCACAGATGAAAGGAGGAGTGGCCATCTGCACGAGCACAGGTGGGAAAGGATTAGAATCAAAATGATTTCTAAAAAGAGAGAAAGGCAGGACATAGTGGCTCATGCTTGGCACTTTGGGAGGCTGAAGCGGGAGGATCGCTTGAATCTAGGAGTTCAGGACCAACCTGGGCAACATAGCAAGACCTCGTCTCTACAAAAGACGGAAAAATTAGCCAGGTGTGGTGGCATGCTCCTATAGTCCCAGCTAAGGAGACTGAGGCAGAAGGATTGCCTGAGCCCAGGAGGTGGAGGTTGTGGTGAGCCAGGATTGTGCCACTGTACTCCAGCCATGGTGACAGAGTGAAACCTTGTCTCTAAAAAAAAAACAAAACAAAACAAAAGGGAGGAAGGGAGGAAGGAAGAGAGAGAAAGAGAGAGAGAGAGAGAGAGAGAGAGAGAAAGAGAAAGAAAGAAAGAGAAAGAAAAAGAAAGAAAGAAAGAAAGAAAGAAAGAAAGAAAGAAAGAAAGAAAGAAAGAAAGAAAGAAAGAAAGAAAGAGGCAAAACCAATACATGTCATTGATGTATGCATCCATTTTGACTGAGAGGGAAAGTTCACTGGCAACACCAAGCTAATGCCAACCCACTTTGCACCCGCTCCTCTCAGAACAGTTCAGAGGCCAAAGACCATGGGGAAAATGTTTGCCCCAGCTTTATGAAGGTAGGATTGACAAATAAACATTGTATATATTTGAGGTTTACAAAGTGATGTTTTGATACATGTATACATTGTAAAAATGATTTCCCCAATCAAGCTAATAGCCCTATCCATCACCCCAAGTTTACTTTTTTATTTTGTTTTTGTTTTTTTGGTTTTGTTTTTTGGTGAGAATGTTTAGGATCTAATGTCATAGCAAATTTGAAGCACATGATACATTATTAAGAAATATAGGAAGGCGGGGCATGGTAGCTCAGTCTGTAAACCCAGCACTTTGGGACGCCAAGGCAAGAGGATTGCCTGAGCCCACGGGTTCGAGACCAGCCTGGGCAATTGGTGAGACCTCGTCCCTATAATAAATCAAAAACAAATTAGCAGGGTGTGATGGCCCGCACCTGTAGTTCCAGCTACTTGAAAGGTTGAGGTGGAAGGATCGCCTGAGTCCAGCAGGTCGCAGCTGCAGTGGCCGTGAGTGTGCCACTGCACTCCAGCCTGGGTGACAGAGTGAGACTCTGACTCAAAAAAAAATTTTTTTTGGCCGGGCTCAGTGGCTCAGCCTGTAATCCTGGCACTTTGGGAGGCCGAGGCGAGTGTATTGTCTAAGCCCGCAGGTTCAAGACCAGCCCGGGCAACTTGGTGAGACTTTGTCTCTACAATAAATTTTTTAAAAAACCAAAAAACTAGCCAGGCGTGGTAGCCGGCGCCTGTAGTTCTGGCTACTTGAAAGGCTGAGGCAGAAAGATCGCTGGAGCCCAGTGGGTCACCGCTGGGGTGGCCGTGATCGTTCCGCTGCACTCAAGCCTGGGCGATGGAGTGAGACTCCAATGCAAAAAAAAATTTTTTTTAAAGAACTATGGGGAAACGTCATGGGAAATTTTCCACTCAGTACTAACGGGCAGTTTTGACAGAGTGAGAAGCACACATGCTCTCCAAGCGTTCCCCTAGGTGACTAGCCCACAGCACCCTCCTGCCTGCCTCCTTAGAGCGACCTCCACCTAAGGCCCCAAGCACCCTGCAGAATTCAGCCTCAGGAAGCAGCAGGTCAGGAGATGCAGGCCCCTGCGGCCACACTTTGGCCATGCTTGGGCGGCTGCCACACATGCCGAGAAGAGACTCTGCTCTCCACCATTCGTCAGCTGGCCCCGTGCCGGGCTCTCGCTCAGGCCCGTCTGTCGGGGCCGCACCTGGCCCTCTCGCAGGAGCAGATGGTTCTGATTGATCTCTCCTTGCAAGTCTTTCCTGCATGAACACTCTAGACTGGCCCGGCTTCATCCTGGAACTTAATGGAATCCTCACATGGTCTAGTTTCCCGGATCTTTTCCCCAGTAGCCAAATGGTTCTTCCTTCTTCCCTTTTGTTTTTTAAGTTTGTATTTTTCTGTAATAGTAGGATTATAAGTGGATTTGTATATACAGAGGGAAAAATCAATAGCCTGTATTTTCTAGGATGAAATGTAACCTCGCAGCAAAGCAAAGACAATTATGAAAAAAAGCATTTGTTTTTCCACTTCACGGATCTCGACAACCAGGTCACCTCATATCCCTGGACCAAACTGACTTTGACCTCCCTGGATGTAGGACACTTGGTCTAACAAAACCCCTAAGGTTAAGATAGAAAATATGAAAACCTATATCCATCACACCCTCAGCCTCAGGTTGACAATTTAGTGGCCCTGAGGATAATATGGATTTATTGTATTTTTAAAATTTTTTTGCAGAGATGGGGTCTATGTTGCCCAGGCTGGTCTTGAACTCCTGGCTTCAAGCAATTCTCCAACTCTGGCTTCTCAAAGTACTGGGATTACAGACATGAGCCACTGTGCCCACCTGACAATATGGATTTAAAAGTTTTGTTTTTAAAGAAAAGGCATAGCCATGTGTGGTGGCTCATACCTGTAATCCCAGCACTTTGGGAGGCAGAGGTGAGAGGATTGCCTGAACCCAGGGGTTTGAGACCAGCCTGGGTAACTTGGCGAGACCTCGTATCTACAGTAAATTTAAAAATTATCCAGGCGTGATGGTGCATGCTTGTGGTTCCAGCTACATGGAAGGCTGAGGTTGAAGGATCCCCTGAGCCCAGCAGGTCAAGGCTGCAGTGGCCGTGAGCATGTCACTGAACTCCAGCCTGGACGACAGAGTGAGACTCCAACTAAAAAAATAAAATAAAATAAAACACACACACACATTTTTTTGAGTGATAATACACAGTGTTGGCGAGGAAAGGGAAAAAAGTCATGGTCCCACACTCTTGATGGGAGTGTCTACCATATCAATACCACTGCTCTGGGGAGAATTGACACAGCTCTGTTTCTAGAAGCAAATTCTGAAGAAATGACTCGACAAGAGATCCAATATGTTATGGACAAGGATGTCCACCTCAGCATGTTAGTTCTTACTGAAACATGGAAAACATCCTAAGTGTCATAAACAGATGTTCAGTAAACTGCACCCTCTGGAGGGGGCAGATTCCAAAGACAGGAAACCAGAGAAAATCACCAACGGTCAAAACCACTCCTCCAAAGAATACAGGACAACCACATACCTGAAGCTCAGCACTAAATCCCACACAGCAAGGTCACTGTTTTCAGGGTGCGTCTCTGATGTAGTAGTTTGCTTGCATGTAGGGGGCCATACTGTGTAAAAAATATGTCCCCTAGACACTGGTATCACTTGGCAAGATGGGAGAGACATATTTGCATTGAAAGCAACTGAGGAAATAGAAGATTTGTGACCTCCATCTATGCTCATTCTTTGAGTAAGCTGGTGGACAAAATCACCCCTATTATTTAAAACATTTTCTCTTGCTCTGCAAAGCGCATACAGTTCAACTGACATATTTTAACAGGGCATACGACGTGATTGCTGCACACTGATATGTGCACACAGAGAAAAAAAAATAGAAGGCTATATCCCAAAATGCGATGTTTTTAACAAATTCTTTTTTCTTTTCCCGTCCATGTGCATTCATTTCTCTGCATGTATACATCTTTCTCCCATGAACAGCCTGAAGGTGAACTCTGTATTACTTCCAGAATATAAAAAGAATTGCTTCAAGCCAGTGCTTATCCACCATGATGTGATACGACCAGACCAGAGGAGCTCTGGGTCCCTCTAGATACCCCCAGGGACCAGCCCTTCAAGCCCAGGGGGCCTTCATTTGCCACTGAATCCAAGGAAACTTGGGAAGCATTAGAGACGGTGCTGGTGCTCAGAGACTATAGTCCTGCTGGGCCCCCCTGAGGACAGCGGCTCCCCTGCCCTAACTCGATGCCACTACCCCCTGAGGCTCCAAAAATATTAGAAACGTCTCCTGCAGAGATGGCGCCTCACCCCGGGGACCCTGCCACCCCCTCCCTTCCCTTCAGGGCTGTGGTGAGGCTCCTGTCACCACCTCAAAAATTGTCATGCCACGTACAGAGCTAGTGCAGCTGAACTACCAGCCCTGGCACAGCAGGAGGGACTTCAGCAACACAGGACACCTTTCAGAGGAACAAGCGTAGCTGCAAAACACTCCGTTAGGTGCAGGTTGAAAGCATGAAACAATCCCTTGCAGCAACTGACTGTCGTTTCCAGTCAGCAAGCTCCAGCCTCTGAACATACTAATGAGCATCACTCCCATGCACTGGCAGCTCACCCGGAACAGGGCTGTGCGTGCAGTATCTCATTTAACCCACAGAACAAGCCTCCAGGAAGGCATTGTCACTCCTACTTGACAGATGAAGAAAGCCAGGCTCCAGGAGACAAATTAACTCACCTAAGTGTCACAGGTGCATTCCTCAGGAAGGAGGCTCTGAGGTAGAGTTGAGCATGCAAGATGTTTATTAAGTACTCCTGAAAAGGAGGAGAAAGAGGTGGCGGAGCAGAGGAGAGGGTGGGTGGATGGTGGAGTCAGCTGTGAGGCAGGCCCAGGGGCAGCCTCGGCCACCGTGAGAAGCTCTGGAGTGACAACGGCCCTTCCGAGTTGTCCCGAGTTGAGCCAGAATGGTTGGACTTTAATTCTCCGGCAACCACCGGTCAATGGATGGGGACCTCCCTGGAAGGCTACGACTTTGGCGAGGTACTCATCAGTCAGTGGGTGTGGACCTCCCTAAAGCTGTCGTCACAGGGTTAACAAGAATTCTGGACAGAAATATAATTAAGCATTAATCCGGCTGCACTCTGACCCACTTTCTTGTAAGTGAAAGCCACTAGACACTGCCCAATTGCATCTCCCGCACCCCTCCCCCACCCCTCAGCCCCACCCCTGTTCCTATAGATGGGATTTCCGATGTTAGAATCACAAGGCTTTGGTTTAAGATAGAGATGATTTCTGACATTAGAATCATAAGGCTTTGGTTTAAGAATCACTTAAGATATTTTTCAGCGAAACAGCTGGTGCCGGCCAATTTAAAGACCTCCCCACAGAGGAACAGAATTGGCAAGGGGATAGTTTCTGCATCTCCCTGTCCCATGACTTCCTCCTGCACTCTTTGACCAATCAACAATCTCCACACTTGGGCCCAACCAAAAACCCTTGAAAAGCCTGGCCCCAAACTCCTCAGGGAGATGATCTCTCCCATCTCCTTGGTAGGCCACCCGACCATTCATCACTTTCTCTGCTGCAACCCCGCGTCTCGGCATATTCACTTGCCACGCACATCAGACAACGGGCCTGTTGCAGTTATATACCCGGAAGGCCATGATCTTGACGAGGCACTCTCCGGAGCCGGCACTAACCCTGAAGGGGCCGAGAGCTGAGAGCTGTCTGCCAGTAGCACTGCCTATAGCAGCAGGAACAACACATTCTTCCTTGAAGAGGCACCGCCGTGCTCACCAACCACATCAGGGTTGCCCAGCTAATGAGTGACAGAGCTGCCGTTGAAAGCAAGCACTCTAATGTGTGCACGTCTGCTCTGCTACTGAGCAAACTGCCTCCTCTGGGCTCCAACTTTCACAGCAGCTCTGGCCCTTCACCTACGTGGCATCCTCTCTCCCAGACCTTCTAGATAAAAGCAAGCCCCTTTTGGAATCTAGATAACAATGCTGTTCCAGCTGCAACCTTGGCCAAGTCACAGGAGTGCCCTGACCAGCTGTTCAGTTACGAAGGCCATGGGATCTTAGGCTTTTGCCCCAGCTGAGCCAAACATGGCTACTTCTTCTTCTTTGGCTCAAGGTGAGCCATTTTGCACCCAAGCCCCCCACCTCACCCCCGCCCCGCCACACTGCCTCTACCACTACGTTCAGCCCTACCTCATTCTTTAGCAGTTTTAAGACAAACTGTAATTATCCAAAGGAATTCTACCAAAACCTAAGGAAATTCACAAGTGGTACAGAGCATTTGCAGTGCATAGTGACACTTGGAAAGTATGATCTTCCCATCCTATAATAGCTTACCAGGCATCAGCAAGCTGATTCAAAATCCTAGTTCAACACCAAGCACGGTGGCTCACACCTGTAATACCAGCACTTTGAGAGGCTGAGGCGAGAGGATTGCCTGTGCCCAGGGGTTCAAGACCAGCCTGGGGAACTTGGCAGGACCTTGTCTCTACATTAAACCAAGAAAGTTAACCAGGCATGGTGGCGCACGCCTGTGGTTCCAGCTACTTGGAAGGCTGAGGTGGAAGGATCACCTGAGCCCAGCAGGTCGAGGCTGCGGTGGCCTTGAGCGTGCCACTGCACTTCAGCCTGGACGACAGTGAGACTTCGACTCAAAAAACAAAAAAGTCCTGGTTCAGAGATGCCCCTTTTCACTTCTCAGGTTTTTATGTCCCTCCCACCCCCTAGCCACATGGGACAGGGATTAGTGGGCCACACAGTCCTGCAGCCCATCTGAAGGTGAGTGACACAGAGAACAAGTGACATAGGCAAGGCCCAGACATAATCAAACTCTTCACCCTTCCTTAGGGGAGGACCGTTCTTTCATTTGGAGAGAGCAGGATTCTGGAATCTAAACACAGCAGTAGCTTGTAACAGTGGTCTTGCTAGTTGGAGACTGGATAGAGATGGCTGGGTTGGGGGAAGAGCACTAATGCAGTAGCAAAGGAGACAAGAGGAGAGGTGGAAATGGATCAGGGATGGAGAGGTACAGCAGCAGCCTTTGTCAGAATCCCAATCTGGCCAGCCTGTTGTATTAGTCTGCTGGAGCTGTAACTGAGTACCACACGCTGGGAGGCTCACATCAGAAATATCTTGTCTCACATTTTGGAGGCTGGAAGTCCAAGATCAAAGTGTCGGCAGGGTTGATTCCTTCTAAGGGCTGAGGACAAGAATCTGTTCCCTGCCTCTTCCCCAGCATTTGATAGTTTGCTAGCAGTCTTTGGGGGTTCCTTGGCTGATAAAACTGTCACTCTTATCTATGGCTTCGTTGTCTCATGGTGTTCTCCCTATATGCATGTCGTTGTGTCCAAATTTCCCCCTTATAAGGACATCAAACACAGTCTGGCCGGGCTCGGTGGCTCAGCCTGTAATCCCGCGCCTTTGGGAGGCTGAGGTG